>NC_057798.1:617889629-618189629 GCF_018294505.1 Triticum aestivum
ACCGCTTCCGGCGTGAGTGGTGAGGCTGACACTGGGCCCCACCAGCCAGGAGAGAGAGGGGGTGATTGAGATCAGAGGATGGGCGGCGCTTCGCTAGAGCTTACGCCGGCGACGAGGGGGTTTGGGGCTAGGCTAGAGGGATAGATTGGAAGCGGAGCTCGCGGCGCACCTGCCTGTACCCGCGGCTTGGCGAGAGGTGGACGGAGCTGGTCGCAGTCGAGCTCGCAACCTTCGGTGGCGGACGGGGTTCGCTGGAGAAGTGGAAGACGGAGGCTAGAGGCAACTCCGAGGGCTTGGCGGAGTCCAAGCAGCTCCAGCTGACCACCAAGGCCCTGCCCAAGCAGCTGCTTGAGCTTGAGAGGCCTTGGAGAGCGGCAGCTGGCCTATGGGGATCGCCGGAGTCCTCAGGTCGTGCCGACGGCCAGAGGCCTGCCCGACCAAACTGCGGTCGTTCTACATGTTCGTGCTGGTTGTGTGGAGTGGTGTGTGGCCAGGATTCGAGTCGGGGTGGCTTTATATAGCCGGAGCAAGAGGGGGGGACGTGTCACTGCTGGAGCATTCTGGACACGCGGCGAATGTCGACGAGAGGCTCCAACGTGAGGGGACAGGGTGCAGCATCAATGCCTATGCTTGCCCATGCTCGTGGGAGAGCACAGGAGGCGGTTTGAGATGGGGACAAGCACATGCGCGCACTGTGCCGTTTTGGCCGCGACCTGACCGGTCTTGCTGCGGCGGCTCTGGCATCGGCGAGCGCCAGGGAGGGGTCATGGGTGATGGGTCGAGGGTTGTGGCACGTTGCGAAAGTCGGAAGCGAGCGCTGGCATGCACACACGCGAAACAGAACGCAAAGCGCCAGCCAGAGCGCGTCGAGACGCATGCCAGGCACCGTGTCCACGCGTGGTCACCAGGCTGGCATGGTCAAAACGACACCCAGGAGCGGCCAAACCTTGTCTACGCTCTAGACCATGCAGTGTTTAGTCTAGGGGAGTTAATGGCTCATGCTCAGGTCGACCAGAAATGAAGCCACTTAGCTGACAAGTTTCTGTACAGAAACTTGGTCGCCAAGTTTGGCCACCTTCTAGATGGCCATTAGGGCTGATCTCCTAGGGTTTAGAGTTTCTTAGGAGGGTGTTTAAGCTCAAGAAAGATCAAGGCTAAAAGCTTAGGGGAAAATGCACTTGCCGTACAAAATGCATTTCTGGTCCAGCAGTGAAAAGATTTTCTACAGCAAAAATATTACAAAAAGTGATGCAATATTTTTGCATGGGAAGATGTGCCATGGTCCTAAGAATATGTAGGAATTATCTCAGATTTTTCTGAGCAAGAAAAATTGAGGTTGCTTTGGAGCACAATGTTCTGAAATGAACTTCAGAGACAAAAATGAATATTTTCCTTAAAGGAAAAATATTCATTTTATTATTTTTGGAATTTGTGGGAGGAATAAGGTAGATAGGTCACTTGGGTGAAAGCCAAGGATATGCCCAAGTGACAAGTCCATTTGAATTGATCCAAAAAATTCAAATCAAATCAGGGCAAAAACCACGATGAAAACCAAGTCCGGAAAGAGAGAGAAGGCAAGTCCGATAAAAAGAGAGAAGGCAAAATCCAGGCTGTCACAAACCTCCCCCACTTAGGATGAATCTCGTCCTCGAGATTCGGTTGCTTGGGAAAACCATTCTGGGTATGCAGTCCTTAAAAATTCCTCTCTTTCCCAGGTTGCTTCTTCTTCGGTGTGATGCTCCCACTGAACCTTGTAAAATCTTATCTCTTTGTTGCGAGTGACCCTTGCTGTCTGATCCAATATTCTGATTGGCTTTTCCTCATACGTCAAATCCTTAGCCAGTTCTATCTCTGACATTCAGCCCTTTTCTCCCGTGGTGAGATGCATCTTCTTAGCTGCGAGATGTGAAACACGTTGTGTACTTCGGACAATTCTGGTGGCAATTCTAACTGGTAGGCAACTGTTCCGAATCTGGCCATGACGGGGAATGGACCTATATATCTTGGGGCCAATTTTCCTCGGGTCTGAAATCTCTTGACTCCTTTCATAGGGGTGACTCAGAGATAAACGTGTTCTCCGGGTTCAAAGCTGATCTGACGATGTTTGGCATCATAGTAGCTTTTCTGTCGGGATTTGGCCAGTTGCAGTCTATCTCGGATTTCCTTGACTTGCTTCTCGGCTTCGAGCATTAAATCAGTCCTGAAAATATGGCTATCTCTGGTTTGAGACTAATTTAATGGGGTGCGGCATTTCCGGCCGTACAGGGCTTCATAGGGTGACATCTTTAAGCTGGCTTGGAAACTGTTGTTGTAGGAAAACTCGGCATAGGGCAGACAGTCTTCCCACTTGGTTCCTTGGGCCAATGTACATGCCCGGAGCATATCTTCAAGTATTTGATTTACTTGCGCAGTCTGTCCATCTGTCTGAGGATGGTAAGCCGTGCTGTACTTCAGAGCGGTCCCCAAGGCTTGCTGAAGTCGGGACCAAAATGCGGATGTGAATAGAGATCCCCTGTCGGAGGTGATAGTCTTGGGTACACCATGCAGACTGACGATTCTTGATACAGACAACTGTGCAAGTTGATTTGCACGGTATGTGGTACGGATAGGTAGGAAGTGTGCCACCTTGGTTCGAGTGTCTACTATGACCCATATTTCGTCGTTTCCTTGATGAGACCTTGGTAATTCGGTGGATGAAATCCATGCAAATATCGTCCCATTTCCATTGGGATACCGGCAGAGGCTGGAGGAGTCTGGCGGGTTTTTGGTGTTCTGCCTTTACCTTATTGCAGATATCGCAGCAAGCCACAAAATACGCGATGTCCTTCTTCATTCCATCCCACCAAAATATCTGACGAAGATCCTCATACATCTTGGTACCACCGGGATGAATTGAGTATGGTGCTTCATGTGCTTCCGCCAATATTTTCTTCTTCAGACTGTCTTGGTTGGGTACGCAAAGTCTTCCTCAGAACCTTAGCGAACCTTGCTGATCCATAGTGAAATCAGGCGCTTGCCCTTGGTGCAACTTCTGAACATATATCTGTAACACCTTATCATCCGCTTGAGCTCTGCAGATTTCTTCTTCGAGAGTAGGAGCAACTTCCAATATATTGTTAAGACGATCGTCGGTGATCACCAGATTCAACTGCATGATTTCTTCATAGAGCTCTGGAGGCAAGGAATCCATTAGGGCATTGAGGTTGGCGGGTTTGCGGCTGAGGGCGTCAGCCACCACATTAGCTTTGCCCGTGTGATAATTTATTCTGAGGTCATAGTCCTTAACCAACTCGAGCCATCTTCGTCGTCGAAGGTTCAAGTCGGGCTGAGTGAATATATACTTGAGACTTTTATGGTCGGTGAATATCTGGCACTTCTTTCCAATCAGATAATGTCTCCAGATTTTTAAAGCATGCACCACTGCGGTCAATTCCAAATCATGAGTAGGATAATTTCCTTCATGTTCTCGCAGTTGGCGAGATGAATAGGCCACCACTTTGCCATCTTGCATGAGTACACACCCCAGTCCTTTTCTGGAGGCGTCGCAGTAAACATCAAAACTGCGGTAGATATCTGGAAGAGTTAATACGGGTGCCGATGTCAGTCTGGTTTTTAACTCATTGAAGTTCTGTTCGCAGTCTTCAGTCCATATGAACTTTTTATCCTTCTTGAGGAGCTCAATCATTGGCTTGGCGATTGAGGGAGTCCTGGATTAGGGGGTGTCCGGATGGCCGGACTAAGACCTTTGGCCGGACTCCCGGACTATGAAGATACAAGATCGAAGACTCCGTCCCGTGTCCGGATGGGACTTTCCTTGGCGTGGAAGGCAAGCTTGGCGATACAATATGAAGATCTCCTCCCATTGTAACCGACTCTGTGTAACCCTAGCCCTCTCCGGTGTCTATATAAACCGGATGGCTTTGGTCCGTAGGAAAAACAATCATACCATAGGCTAGCTTCTAGGGTTTAGCCTCCTTGATCTTGTGGTTGATCTACTCTTGTAACACACATCATCAATATTAATCAAGTAGGACGTAGGGTTTTACCTCCATCAAGAGGGCCCGAACCTGGGAAAAACATCGTGTCCCTTGTCTCCTGTTACCATCCGCCTAGACGCACAGTTCGGGACCCCCTACCCGAGATCCGCCGGTTTTGACACCGACATTGGTGCTTTCATTGAGAGTTCCTTTGTGTCGTCGCCTTTAGGACCGATGGCTTCTTCGCTCGTCAATCGCGATGCGGTCCGAGATGAGACTTTCCTCCCCGGACAGATCTTCATATTCGGCGGCTTCGCACTGCGGGGCAACTCGTTCGGCCATCTGGAGCAGATCGAAAGCTACGCCCCTGGCCATCAGGTCAGGTTTGGAAAATTAAACTACACGGCCGACATCCGCGGGGACTTGATCTTCGACGGATTCGAGCCATGACCGGGCGCGCCGCACTGTCACGATGGGCATGATTTAGCTCTGCCATCGGACAACACCCAGAGCGTCGCTCAGGTGTCCGCTCCGACCATTAGCTTGGAGCCCACTGCACCAGTCGGGGACGGACGGTTGGACGCCGCCCCGGAAGCTGCAACCTCTACGGCGATAGAGCCGGATACCAGCCTAGTACTTCGCAAAGCCCGTGACTCCAAGGTGCCGGACTCTGATCTGGACTCCGTAAATCCCGCACCTCTTCCGATTAAGCCCGATTGGGCTCCGGTCATGGAGTTCACCGCCGCGGACTTCTTTCAGCACTCGCCTTTTGGCGATATCCTGAATTCATTAAAGTCTCTCTCTTTGTCAGGAGAGCCCTGGCCGAACTACGGCCAACACGGTTGGGATGCGGACGACGAAGAAATTCGAAGCCCACCCACCACCCACTTCGTAGCCACTTTCGACGATTTAACCGACATGCTGGACTTTGACTCCAAATACATCGACGGAATGGACGCCGATGAAGGAGACGATCAAGAACCAGCACCTATAGGGAACTGGAAAGCCACCTCGTCATATGACATATACATGGTGGATACCCCTAAAGCGGGGGATGGCGAGGAGAAAACGAAGGATGATCCCTCCAAGAAGCAACCCATGCGTCGACGTCAGCGGCGCCACTCTAAGTCCCGCCAAAGTAAAAAACGGCGATTCCGACACCGGAGATAACAACATGCCGGACAGTGCCGAAGACAACCCCCTCCAGCAGGACTCAGTGCAGGAGGATGAAGGAGCCAGCCCTCATGAGAGAGCGGCCGACAAAGAGGATGAGGACGACAATTATATGCCTCCCTCCGAAGACGAGGCAAGCCTCGACGATGACAAATTCGTCGTGCCAGAGGATCTCGTCGAACAAGAGCGTTTCAAACGCAGGCTCATAGCCACGGCAAGCAGCCTCAAGAAGAAACAGCAGCAGCTTAGAGCTGACCAAGACTTGCTAGCCGACAGATGGACCGAAGTCCTGGCGGCCGAAGAGTATTAACTAGAACGCCTATCCAAGAGCTACCCAAAGCGCATGCTGCTACCCCAACTTGAGGAGGAAGCAACTAAACCTACATCACCAGCATACGATGCGCCCGATCGGCCACCCCGTGGCCGCGATAGAGAGGCCTTTAGGCCCTCGACCCAAGCCGCACCCCGGCACCGCTCAAAACATACCAGAGTGCGGGGAGACGCACCAGACCCGCGAGACATCTTGGAGAATAAGGCAAGGCAAACAAGATCAATCTACGGATCGCATGGGCGCCCCGCTTCACGTGACGCTAACCGTCACGCCGGACATAATAAGTATGGCCCGGCCGAATACAACAGACCAAGCTCGTCCGAGCTGCGTCGTGATATAGCCCAGTACAGGGGCGCCGCACACCCACTATGCTTCACAGACGAAGTAATGGATCATCAAATCCCTGAGGGCTTCAAACCCGTAAACATCGAATCATACGATGGCACAACAGATCCTGCGGTATGGATCGAGGATTATCTCCTTCATATCCACATGGCCCGTGGTGATGATCTACACGCCATCAAATACCTCCTCCTCAAGCTTAAAGGACCAGCTCGACATTGGCTTAACAGCCTGCCAGCGGAATCGATTAGTTGTTGGGAGGACCTGGAATCCGCATTCCTTGACAACTTCCAGGGCACGTATGTGCGACCACCAGATGCCGATGACCTAAGCCACATAATCCAGCAGCCAGAGGAATCGGCCAGACAATTCTGGACACGGTTCCTAACCAAGAAAAACCAAATAGTCGATTGTCCAGACACCGAGGCCCTTGCAGCCTTCAGGCACAACATCCGAGACGAATGGCTTGCCCGGCACCTAGGACAGGAAAAGCCGAAATCTATGGCAGCCCTCATGACACTCATGACCCGCTTTTGTGTGGGAGAAGACAGCTGGCTAGCTCGTAGCAATAACATAACCAAGAGCCCCAGCAATTCTGATACCAAGGACAACAACGACAGGTCACGTCGCAACAAGCATAAGCGTCGCATTAACGGTGACAATACTGAAGATACGGCAGTCAATGCCGGATTCAAAGGCTCGAAACCGGGTCAACGGAAGAAGCCATTCAAAAGAAACCCTCAGAGCCCATCCAGCTTAGACCAGATACTCGATCGCTCGTGCCAGATACACGGCACCCCCGAACAGCCAACCAATCACACCAACAGGGTTTGTTGGGTGTTCAAGCAGGCAGGCAAGATAAGTGCTGAAACCAGAGACAAGGGGCTACATAGCGATGACGAGGAGGGGCCCCGGCCTCCGAACAACAAAGGACAGAAGGGATTTCCCCCGCAAGTTCGGACGGTGAACATGATATACGCAACCCACATCCCCAAAAGGGAGCGGAAGCGTCCTATCAAGGACGTCTATGCGTTGGAGCCAGTCGCCCCAAAGTTCAACCCATGGTCCTCCTGCCCGATCACCTTCGATCGAAGGGACCATCCCACCAGGATCCGTCACGGCGGATTCGCCGCACTGGTCCTAGACCCAATCATCGACGGATTTCACCTTACCAGAGTCCTAATGGACGGCGGCAGTAGTCTGAACCTGCTTTACCAGGACACAGTGCGAAAAATGGGCATCAATCCTTCAAGGATTAAACCCACAAAGACAACCTTCAAAGGTGTCATACCAGGTGTAGAGGCCAGCTGTACAGGCTCGGTTGCACTCGAAGTGGTCTTCGGATCCCCAGATAACTTCCGGAGCAAGGAGTTAATCTTCGACATAGTCCCATTCCGCAGCGGCTATCACACCCTGCTTGGACGAACCGCATTTGCAAAATTCAATGCGGTGCTGCACTATGCATATCTCAAGCTCAAGATGCTAGGACCTCGCGGAGTCATCACGGTAAACGGAAACACCGAACGCTCTCTCCGAACGGAGGAGCACACGGCGGCCCTGGCGGCGGAAGTACAGAGTAGCCTCTCAAGGCAGTTCTCCAATCCAGGCGTCAAACGTCCGGACAACGTCAAGCGAGCCCGAAGTAACCTACAACAAATCCGGTTGGCACGTTCCGAGCAAGCATAGCAGTGCGGCCCCAACCCCAGCCCCCGCCAAATGGCGATACTGGTACCACGCGTACATAATTACGCCTTAGAGATACCATGGGCATAAGGGGAGGGGCACAACAACGGCACACCCAGAATGCGGCTCAGCCGTACTAAGGGGCTCCCTATTTCGCCGTTTTCCTTTTTACACACTTTCAGGACCCAACTATTCGGAAGGCCTGTCCGGCAATACACTCGCTGAACCCACGATGCAACAGCCAGGGAGAGAGCAAGCCACGTCAAAAGTCCAGGTGGTCTCTATAACGAGTTTAATACCTATTTTACTTACAATCCCGCAGCTTGCCCCTGGAGGGGAACATGTCAAATACTCACATCTCTTGCTTACCGCACTTCTTGTATCGTTCTGCTTTCGCAGCAACCCTTTTTTAATAAACAATATATAGCTCTTACCTATTATTGTACTTATCTACTTTTTATATACAAATATGTTCAGTCATGACATTCTGCAACCGTACACTTTGGTGCGGACAATACTCCAGGGGCTTACAACACCCCATAACATGGTGTGAGAAGACCGAACACTCTCACGAGTGCGGCACCCCGAACTTATAGCACTATATGCATCGGCTCCGAATCATGTCTTTGGTCAATAGTTGGGTTTGCACGGCTCCCATGTTTTGGTACCTTACATTCCGCATTGTTGGCTAAGGTAGCGCTGGGAGAACTACTGCGATTGTGCCCTAGTTGAGCTGGGTTAACACCTTAGTAGAGAAAGCTAAAACTGACTGTCATGATAGTGCGAGAGACCGGTCGCTGTTCGCGAGGTTTCTTCGAGTCCTTAAAGACTTATGCCGCTTCGAGCGAGGAACCGGACTTATCCGGCCTAGGCGTGGATAGCGCCCCGAACTCGATCTTCCGAATAATAGGGGCTTCGCCGAAATTTAAAATTATAGAATTCTATGGCTAAGTGAGAGTGATAAAGCATTATAAGTCCGACGGCCTGGTTCGTTGTGCTGAACGCCTCCCTAGATGGACCCAAGAATGGGAACAAGAGCGCTCAGGTTTATCCCGAACACCCCAGCACTCGTGGCATGGGGGTCGAAGCCGACGACTTGCATCTCTCAGATTTGATAAACGGCCGCACAGAAGGTAATATTTTAAATTAACAAGCGTTGCTTAACGCATATGAACAAAGCTTCAGCGTACAGGATAACAAATACGAGTCTACTCAAAAATTACATCTTTGGAGCACTCATCCTCTATACGGCGGGCACCCTTCAGAACGCCATTATAATACATCTCGGGCGTACGATACTCCTTGCCCGGCGGTGGCGCATCCGTCAACAGCTTCTCCGCGTCTAGCTTGCCCCAGTGCACCTTAGCACGGGCAAGGGCCCGACGGGCACCTTCAATACAAACGGAGCGCTTGACGATCTCAATCCACGGACACGCGTCCACCAGCCGCCGCACCAGACCGAAGTAGCTCCCAGGCATGACTTCTCCAGGCCACAGCCGAGCTATGAGGCCCTTCATGGCCTGTTCGGCCACCTTGTGGAGCTCGACCAGCTGCTTTAGCTAGTCGCTCAGGGGAACCGGATGTTCGGCCTCAGCATACTGAGACCAAAACACTTTTTCCGTCGAGCTCCCCTCTTTGGCTCGGTAATATGCGGTGGCATCAGACACACTACGAGGCAGATGGGTGAACGCTCCTGGAGAGCTTCGGATTCGGCTAAGTAGCAGATAATTAACTTTTATATTTTTGCTTTGCATAAAGAATGCCTTACCCGCCGCTACCTTCTTCATTGCCTCGATCTCCTGAAGGGCCTTCTGGGCTTTGGCCATAGCGGTCTTGGCACTCTCAAGAGCCAAGGCAAGGTCGGACTCTCGAGTCTTCGAGTCATGCTCCAAACTCTTGTGTTTTTCCACGAGAGCCTGGAGATCTTGCCGCACCTCCGCCACCCGCACCTCCTGCCTCTCTCGCTCGGTGCGCTCCAAGGCCGCACTCTTTTCGGCCTTGGAGACCGCCTCCTTTAGGGTCGCCACCTCGGTCGTGGCTCGTGCAACATTAACGTTGGTCCTGTTATTATTTTGCAACCAAGTATTTATATATACATTTACAGGAGGTACTATGTACCCTCTTTATCCTCGAGCTGCTTCTTGGCACGGCCGAGCTCGCTCTCAGACCGCTCGAGGCTTTCCTTCAATACATTGACCTCCGCAGTCAGTGCGGCAGAGGTCAGCAGCACAGCCTGCATTTCCATATTGACATATTTCTATTAGACTCCTGCGTGTATCTTTTTAGATCCTCAGCTCGGCTTTTCTTTCCGAACACCGAACTGAGCATCAGGGGCTACTGTCTATGCGGTAATATTTTTTATATGTTTTTGAACACATACCTCAAAGCCCGTTAATAGGCTTGTATAGGCTTCCGTCAGCCCGCTCTTGGCAGACTGAACCTTCTGAATCACCGCACTCATAACAGTGCGGTGTTCCTCGTCGATGGAGGCGCCATTAAGCGCCTCCAGCAAATTCTCCGGCACCTCCGGATGGACGGAAGTCGCCGGCGTCGCAGGCTAGCCCTTCTTATGGAGGTGCCGCCTGTCGGACTCTGGAACCGCTGATGGTTCCGGAGCAGTGTCCGGCCCGGGGCCGGACTTAGATCCCTCCGGGGTTTTACCCCCTTCGGGCCTGGAGTCTGGGAGATCGCCTTGCGGCGCCTCCAGGACCACCTCCTCCTGGTTCAGTCCCTTTCGGGACCCCACCTCGGCGTCGTCCACAGGGAGCAGGGAGGAGGCCGTCGGAAGCGAAGTGCTGTTCACATCCGACGAATTCAGGGAGCCGCTCGACGAATCACCGAGCTGAGCTCTGGGTGGACTGCATGATTAAAATTCGGCGTTAGACATTACCAAATAATAGAAGAGCACCATGAGCCATTCGGGTAACCGGACACTTACAACTTTGCCAGGGGCTTGACCCTGGATGGCCATTCCTCCCCGCCGTCTTCGGCATCGGAGGCGTAGTCTGGCAGATGGGTCTTCCCCTTCTTGGACCCTCTGGCCTCCCCAGTTGGGGCGGCCTTCCTTTTCTTTCCTCCCCCCGTTGGAGGGGGAGAGGCTTCTTCTTCTCCTTCCTCCTCCTCGTCTTCCGAAGCGAAGGGCACGTCGGGGTTGTCGGGCGATGAGTCCGACACCACCGGGCGCCGGGAACTCTTTCAGGTCCCTGTGGCCTTCTCCTTGGCCTTCTTCTCTGGCACCACGTGAGGTGCTGGAATCAGTAGCTCCGCTAGGCATGCGTCTGCTGGGCCTTTGGGCAAAGGGGCCGGACAGTCAAACAGTCCGGATGTCCTCTTCCAGTCCTGTCAAAGGAACGGGAGTTTAGATCCCACATAAAGTCACACTATGAAATTCGGGTAGCCCGTAAGGGACTAAATGTAAGCCTGCTTCGGAGGCTTGACATTTGGCACAGAATCCGCGATCCTCGGTGACAGGAGCGGAGACCTCGGAACTCTTGAAAAGCACCTTCCAGGCGTCCTCGTGCTTCATTTTGAAGAGCCGGGATAGAGTCCGGTGCTGGGACGGGTCGAACTCCCACAAATTGAAGTCCCGTCGTTGATACGGGAGGATCCGGCGGAAGAGCATGACCTGGACTACGTTGACAAGCTTGACCTTCTTGGTCACCAGGTCTCGGACGCAGGTTTGGAGTCCGGTCACCTCTTCCGGATTGCCCCACGACAGGCCCGTCTCTTTCCAAGATGTGAGCCGGGTGGGGATGCCTGATCGAAATTCGGGGGCCGCTGCCCACTTAGGGTCACGCAGCTTAGTGATATAGAACCACCCCGATTGCCACCCTTTGATGGTTTCCACAAAGGCACCCTCGAGCCAAGTGACGTTGGCCATCTTGCCCACCATAGCACCTCCGCATTCTGCTTGTCGGCCTTTCACAACCTTCGGCTTGACGCTGAAGATCTTCAGCCATAGGCCAAAGTGAGGCTGGATGCGGAGGAAGGCCTCACACACGACGATAAACACCGAGATATTGAGGATGAAGTTCGGGGCCAGATCGTGGAATTCCAGGCCGTAGTAGAACATGAGCCCCCGAACGAACGGGTGAAGAGGAAAACCCAGTCCGCGAAGGAAATGGGGAAGAAAAACAACCCTCTCATGGGGCCTGGCAGTGGGGATGAGTTGCCCTACATCTGGAAGCCGGTGCACGATGTCGTCAGACAAGTATCCGGCCTTCCTCAGCTTTTTGATTCGCCCCTCCGTGACGGAGGAGGCCATCCATCTACCTCCCGCTCCGGACATGGTTGGAGAAGGTTGAGGTGGGAAGTGCGGGCTTGGGCGCTGGAGCTCGAGCACGCAGGGACGGATAAGCAGAAGAGGAAGAAGGCGTGAATGGAAAGGGTGGATTCTTATCCCCTTATATGGGTGGCCAAAACTACGAGCCCCCCACCGGCCTAATAAAACTCGCTTATCTCCCAAGTGCCGCGGTTAATGGCGCGGTTGGGTTACCCACGCCCGTATTGATGAGAATCCTGGAATAACGGGACACAATCTCTGCTTTGACAAGACGTGCCAAGGAAACCACCTCGCTAAACGCGCTGAGGTGGAACAGTAAAATGAATAAAAGCCTGGCCGTGGCATGATGTCATGCCACGGAATACGTCAACAGATCCAATTGGTGCAAATATTATTCTCTCTACGGTGGAATGTGGAACTTATTTTGCAGAGCCGGACACTACCCTGGTGTTCAACATCTTCTATGGAATATTCGGAGGAGGAACCCGCCTTCAATGCCGAAGACAACTTGCGCGCCGGACTCGTCATCATTGAAGCCTAGTTCAGGGGCTACTGAGGGAGTCCTGGATTAGGGGGTGTCCGGATGGCCGGACTAAGTCCTTTGACCGGACTCCCGGACTATGAAGATACAAGATCGAAGACTCCTTCCCGTGTCCGTATGGGACTTTCCTTGGCGTGGAAGGCAAGCTTGGCGATATGATATGAAGATCTCCTCCCATTGTAACCGACTCTGTGTAACCCTAGCCCTCTCCGGTGTCTATATAAACCGGAGAGTTTTAGTCCATAGGACGAACAACAATCATACCATAGGCTAGCTTCTAGGGTTTAGCACTCCGATCTCGTGGTAGATCTACTCTTGTACTACCCATATCATCAATATTAATCAAGCAGGAGTAGGGTTTTACCTCCATCGAGAGGGCCCGAACCTGGGTAAAAACATCGTGTCCCTTGTCTCCTGTTACCATCCGCCTAGACGCACAGTTCGGGACCCCCTACCCGAGATCCGCCGGTTTTGATACCGACAGCGATCTTGGAAAATCCTTCGATAAAACAGCGATAATATCCGGCCAGTCCAAGGAAACTCTGGATTTCTGAGACGGTGGTGGGTGCGGACCAATCAAGTACATCTTTTACATTGCTTGGGTCCACCGAGATTCCTTCTACCGAGAGGATATGTCTGAGGAATCCCACTTGCTAGAGCCAAAACTCACATTTGCTGAATTTGGCATACAATTGATGACCGCGAAGCCATTGCCGAACTACACGAAGATGTTCCTGATGTTCGTGCTTGCTTTTGGAATAAATGAGGATGTCATCAATGAACACCACCACAAACTTGTCCAAGAAGTCCATAAACACCTTGTTCATCATATGCATAAAGAATGCAGGAGCGTTGGTGAGGCCGAAGGACATAATAGTGTATTCGTAAAGACCGTACCGAGTGGTGAACACGGTCTTAGGAATATCTTCCTTCTTAATCTTGAGTTGATGATATCCCGTCCTCAAATCAATCTTTGATAATACTTTGGCCCCACTAAGTTGATCAAACAGATCGTCAATCCTCGGCAATGGATACTTGTTTTTAATGGTGACATCATTCAGCTGTCGGTAGTCTACACACATTCGTAGACTGCCATCCTTTTTGTCCACGAAGATTGCTGGTGATCCCATGGTGAAGAGTTGGGACGAATGTATCCTTTTTGTAGCATCTCATCCAGCTGCTTCTTCAATTCCACCAATTCCGAGGAGGGCATCCGATAATATTTCTTATGCATCGGGGTGGTTCCAGGCACTAGGTTAATTGCAAACTCCAATTCTCGGTCTAGTGGCATGCTAGGTAATTCTTCAAGAAATACATCTGGATACTCACTGACCACTGGGAATAATTCCACCTCTTCTGCCACGGCTGCAAAAACCATATACTTCATGGGGATGCGCTTGCGGGCATAAAAACTTGTGGTGCATCCTTCCATATTTTTCAGGGTAACTTCTCTGGTCGAACAGCTGATGCAGACTTGGAATTGGGTCAACCAATTCATGCCCAGAATGACATCCAATTTGTTGGAATCGATGATTATCAACGATGTTGGAAACTTGACGCCCTTGATGTCAATCTCCAAATTTCGGCAGATGAGATTGCTTCTGAGCATGGATCCCGGGGATTGTACCAGCATGTGCTTTCCCAAAATTGAGCAAGAAAGATTGTTTTGGGAAGCAAAACTCCGCGAAATAAAAGAGTGGGAAGCCCCAGAGTCAAATAAAATTATGGCGGGTATGTCGTTTATGAGAAACATACCAATGACAACTTCCGGGTCCTCTTGGGCTTCGTCTGCGGAAATGTGATGAACTTGCCCTTGGATTATATCGGGGGCGCAATACTGCTCCATGTAGTTAACTTGCGGCTGAAATGGAGCGACGTGCTTGGTGTTCTTGGGACACTGTCGGGCGTAGTGTCCGGTTTGACCATAGCTGAAGCACGAATTGTTGGGCTAGCAGTCGTCGCGCACCGGGTTGGTCACGACATTCTTGACTTGTGTAGTAGTCTTGTTGACGTTCTGCTGCCAATTGGGTTTGTACTCCACCTGAGTTTGTTGCCATGTACGAGCCTTTTGCACTGGTTGCATATCCTTTTTGTGCTCGAATTTGCGCTTGTGGTCATTAGCAGCTGGCTTGTTGTCGTGCATGAGCTTGTGTTCCCTCTCGGCGATTAGGGCCTTGTTCACCAGAGTCAGGAAGTTCGGGAAATCAAACATACTGAGAGTGCACCGGAGATGTTGATGTAGGCCTCCAAGAAATCGGTCAATCTTCCGCTCTTCGATGGCCACATCATGGAGAGAGTAGCGGGCCAGATGGTTGAATTTATTCAGATACTCGGCGATGGTCATGCTGCCTTGAGTGAGGGCTAGAAGTTCACGTTGCTTGATCTTCATGACTCCGGTGGGAATATGATATTTGCGGAAGTGATCCTTGAATTTTGTCCAAGCAATTTCCTCGTCGGCACGCCATATTGCTTTGGCATTATCCCACCATATAGCGGCAGCTCCTTCGTGATAATGCATTGCAAAGGGAACCTTGTCTCCGTCATCTGTGCGAGCAATTTCTAGTTTTCTTTCAATAGTCCTTAGCCAGTCGTCGGCGTCCAAAGGATCAGTAGTATGGCTGAAACTGGGAGGCTTGGTTCACTGAAAATCTGATAGCTTGGAAT
This sequence comes from Triticum aestivum, assembly GCF_018294505.1. Lineage (NCBI taxonomy): Eukaryota > Viridiplantae > Streptophyta > Magnoliopsida > Poales > Poaceae > Triticum > Triticum aestivum. The sequence continues at coordinate 617,904,623 of NC_057798.1, forward strand.
GATGGTCATTCTGGTTTCCATTCTGCCCAACCATAACTTGTACACTTTTCAGTATTTCCAGCAGATCGTTGCTCCTTCTTTCTTCAAACATCCGTAGGATTTGCTCGGTGGAAGGCAGTTGTGGCGGTGGAGGCGGAGGTGGCTGGTCAGGTTCAGGGGAATGTCATGCCTGTCTTGCGGAACGACGGACAGGGACATCCTCACCAGCTTGACTGCTGCTGCCTCCACGCGGCATCCTATTTTTTGTTTTCCCAATACATAGCAACCATGATGAGAAAATTCCAAAATGGGGGGAAACTAATGACAAATCCTGGAAGAAAGTAGCGAATAAAACCAAGTCGAATAAGAATCCAACATAATTATACATAGTCCCAACATGAAAATAAACATTGCAATGGGTCTACTAACCTCGTACATGAAACTACGCATCATAACAAATGCGATTACAACCATACATCATGCTCATGACCACCACGATACTCTAACGATCTACAGCTCGGATGGTGCTGCTGTAGTCTCGTCTCCTGAGCCGTACCCTGATCCTGAACTGATAGTAGAGACCTCCGGGGGAAGAGAGGTGCGCTGGCGCTGCCTTGAGGTATCTCCCTCAGGGGTAGGTGGGGGATGGGATTTAAGCATAGGAGCGGCAGGAGTAGCGACAAGAGAATACCATGCAGCAGGAGCACTGTGAGGGTTCACCATCAAAGGGTTAACGGTACCCTGCGAGGTCGTCGTAGGAACGGAGGTGGGAGGAGCAGAAGTGTAGATGACAGTGGGAAGAGGGTTCCTTATACGAGTAGCAGTGAGAGCGGCGCGAGCGCGTGAGAGCTCCCGAGCTAACTCGTAGTTAAGGAGATAGCTAGCGATGATGTAGCGTGCAAGGTGGCTAGTGGGACGATCGCACGCCGGATTAATCAAAGGAAAGCGGATGCGCCCATTCTCGTGCATAGATGGGTAGAAGAAAAGTCCAAGGTGGGTGTGCATGAAAACCTCATTGTAGCGCAAGTCTACAAGAGCCTCGATAGCAGCAAACTGAACCACCTAAGATGGCATAGAAGCAAGACCACCCTTAGACAAGCGAGTGTAAGCGCTAGATGGGGAACAGCGGTGTAGAGTGACCTCAGCATAATACTCATACACTGCACTGGCCAGATGCTCGTGATACACCCGATACTCTGGATCAGCACCCTCTAGATAGAGTCATCGCCACACGTTCTGAAGCAGGTGCGGCGATGTGCACGGAGCTGGCTCAGGATGGTACAAGATCGGTACAGGTGCCATCTACACTCAGAAACCATACGGTTAGTAATAACAACAATAAGTCATGCATGCAATGTATCAACCAATTTCTATGCCTACCGGCACTCAAACAAAACTATCTACCGTTTAACTAACGCACTACCGGTCTAGCGTGCCCTACAATCAGCGCGGCTCTCATACCAAGTGGTGTGGCACCCCAGCTCAGAGCAACCGGATTACCCTACATTGCCAGCCCAGAGATCGAGTCTTCTAGCAATACACAACAACATGGTACATAAATAACCGCTTTATTGATAGTAGAGTGGTACAAAGGTCTGATATTACATCGAGATTCGAGGCCAAGCGGCACACACGGTGCTGCTGGACAATATGTACATTATTTAAGGAACATGGCTGGGGCCTCGATCACACGAAACTACGCGGCAGTGGAAGGAGAATGTAGCGGAACTCCATGGCACAGGGACACCAACATGGACACGGCCTAGACACGAGATGCGCTCCGATGCGAATCAGCTTGCCCGAAAACTGGCATGACACGCCAGGTCAGTACATCGAATGTACTTGCAAGCTCACCACAAACATAAGCACAATGACAGACAATATCATGATAATTAATCAAGTTAAATTAATGCAAGAAATTACTACAAATGCAAAGCTATGCATAACAACCAAACAACGCACCGAGTCACACGGACTCGCTTACCAGACGATTACCTCGTAACCAACGGTGACCACACCGGGGTCACACCCGCAACCAATCACTCATGAACACCTCGAGTGTTCAAGGTTCACCATGAAACAATGCATCACCACAATTACTAGTTTGCAAGATTAATTATAAAATTTGATCCATGGTGTGACTTACTCCCGAGTCTTGCCCATAATCGAGGGCACGGCTATCGATAGATTAAATACACTCTGCAGAGGTAGCGCACTTTACCCACACTACAGAATACCTGGCCTCGTACTCCCATTCGGGTGGACGAAAGTACTCCGACGAAACCCTCCCTTTGCCATGCACTCTCCTCGGCCACTCCGACCATCTCCCTCTCAAGACTAGGTCTTGGGTGGCCCCGTGTCTACCAAAGACACCAACGGCCACCGTCGTGGCAAAACGATCCCAAACGGGGACAAGGTATTATAAAAACAAACGAGCACACAAGGTCATATCTGCCTACCGGGCCAGGGTATGCACACCCATAACCTTCCCTCGCGGGAGGCACCGGTGAGAGCCACGACAAATGATCGAATCAAGACCTTCCCATTAGGTAAATGTGGTCGCATTGTATTAAAAACCCGATTCAGTGGCACCGTGATGTGATCAACATCATATTCAGGTTGAACTTAATCAAGTATTAACTTTTAGAAAAAAAATTATTACTAACATGGCATCATATCGGAAATCATGCAACTACTCATCACACAGAGCAAGCAACTCTTAAGCATGGATCAAAACAAGCAATATAACTATATTACACTACTTAAATCAGAAACTTCTCTGGTTATAAGTCATTTTTTTCTACAAACAACATTTTTATTAGTTCATCATTTAGTTGAAAAACTATTACTAGAAAAAATATCTACCATAACTTTCCATAACAAAATATCTAGTGCAAAGTCTTACTCTACTTAGCCAAACAATTCTATGAACTCAACCAGTAGCTAAAATAAGCATATCAAGCATCATAAAACAACTAGAAATTAACCATATTAATTGATCAAATTTTAAATGCAATTAAAGACTCATATTCAAGTAGAAAATCATAGATATTGAAATAACACCATCCAAATGATGTTGTGGCTTGCCTTAGTGCAGAGGAGGGTCACACTCCTCCTGGTTAGCTTCAAGGCAAGATCCTCCTTCTAAAAATATTTTAAAACCACAAAGATAAATGTCAAAACTCATTTTGAAAATCACCAGAAATTCTAGACAGTAAGGAAAAATCCACCTTTTGGTGTGCTGCTAGAGCTTTCTGTAACAAAGACAATGCAAAAAAGAATCAATTCATTTGGACTTGTGGTTTAGAAATTATGGATGGTCAAAGTTTGGTCAAATTTCTGAATAAATTTGAATTAAACAGAAATTCCTGGGGGGTGACATCGAAGGCGTAAAGTGGGAGTGCGCCTCCACTCGTACCGCTTCGGGGGCGAGTGGTGAGGCTGACACTGGGCCCCACCAGAGAGAGAGAGAGAGAGAGAGAGAGAGGGATCGAGATCAGAGGAGGGGCGGCGCTTCGTCGGAGCTTACACCGGCGACGAGGGGGTATGGGGCTAGGCTAGAGGGATAGATTGGAAGCGGGGATCAGGGCGCACCTGCCTGTACCCGCGGCTTGGCGAGAGGTCGACGGAGCTGGTCGCAGTCGAGCTCGCAAGCTTCGGTCGCAGACGGGGTTCGCCGGTGAGGTGGAAGACGGAGGCTAGAGGAAGCTCTGAGGGCTTGGCAGGGTCCAGGCAGCTCCAGCAAACCACCAAGGCCCTGCTCAAGCAGCTACTTGAGCTCGAGATGCCCTGGAGAGTGGTAGCTGGCCTGCGGGGATCGCCGGAGTCCTCGGGTTGGGGCGACGGCCAGAGGCCTGCCCGACCAAACTGCGGTCATTCTACGTGTTCGTGGCCAGGATTCAAGTCGGGGTGGCTTTATATAGCTGGAGCAAGAGGGGGGAACGTGTCGCCGTTGGAGCGCTCTGGACACGCGGCAAACATCGACGAGAGGCTCCAACGTGAGGGGACAGGGTGCAGCGTCAACATCGGCGCTTGCCCATGCTCGCGGACGAGCACAGGAGGCGGTTTGAGATGGGGACAAGCACACGCGCGCACTATGCCGTTTTGGCCGTGACCTGACTGATCTTGCTGCGGTGGCTCCAGCATCGGCGAGCGCTATGGAGGGGTCATGGGTGATGGGTCGAGGGTTGTGGCACGTTGCGGCAGTTGGAGGCGAGCGCTGGCATGCACACGCGTGAAACAGAACACAAAGCGCCAGCCAGAGCGCGTCGAGACGCATGCCAGGCACCGTGTCCATGCGCGGTCACCAGGCTGGCATGGTCAAAACAACGCTCAGGAGCGGCCAAACCTTGTCCACGCTCTCGACCGTGCAGTGTTTAGTCTAGGGGAGTTGATGGATCATGCCCAGGTCGACCAAAAATGATGCCACTTAGCTGACAAGTTTCTGTACAGAAACTTGGTCGCCAAGTTTGGCCACCTTCTAGAAGGCCATTAGGGCTGATCTCCTGGGGTTTAGGGTTTCTTAGGAGGGTGTTTAAGCTCAAGAAAGATCAAGGCTAAAATCTTAGGGGAAAATGCACTTGCTGTACAAAATGCATTTCTGGTCCAGCAGTGAAAAGATTTTCTACAGCAAAAATATTATAAAAAGTTATGCAATATTTTTGCATGGGAAGATGTGCCATGGTCCTAAGAATATTTAGGAATTATCTCAGATTTTTCTGAGCAAGAAAAATTGAGGTTGCTTTGGAGCACAAAGTTCTGAAATGAACTTAAGAGAGAAAAATGAATATTTTCCTTAAAGGAAAAATATTCATTTTATTATTTTGGGAATTTGTGGGAGGAATAAGGTAGATAAGTCACTTGGGTGAAAGCCAAGGATATGCCCAAGTGACAAGTCCATTTGAATTGATCCAAAAAATCCAAATCAAATTAGGGCAAAAACGACGATGAAAACCAAGTCCGGAAAGAGAGAGAAGGCAAGTCCGGTAAAAAGAGAGAAGGCAAAATCCAAGCTGTCACACTTCTCCCCCGAGTCTTGTTGGGTCGAGGTGTCGACACATAAACTAGGGTTTAAGCTTGTGTCGCTCTAGCAACCCATCATCTACTTATTACTTCCCAATGCCTTCCCCTAGGCCCAAACAATGGTGAAGTGTCAAGTAGTCTACATTCACATAACACCACTATAGGAAAGACAACATACATCTTATCAAAATATCGAACAAATACCAAATTCACATGATTACTTATAACAAGACTTCTCCCATGTCCTTAGGAATAAATGTAACTACTCATAAAGCATATTCATATTCATAATCACATGAGTAATAGATATCATTAAGGATCTGAACATATCATCTTCCACCGAATAAACCAACTAGCATCAAGTACAAGGAGTAATCAACAATACTAGGAACCCATAAGTACCAATCTGAGGTTTTGAGACAAAGATCGGATACAAGAGATGAACTAGGGTTTGAAAGGAGATGGTGTTGGTGAAGATGATGGCTTCAATTTCCCCCTCCCGATGGGAAGTTTCCCCGGCAGAACAGCTCCGCTGAAGCCCTAAATTGACTCTGCCCAGGTTCCGCCTCGAGACGGCGGCGCTTCGTCCTGAAAGCTCACTTCTTATTTCTTTTCTAGGTCAAAAGACACCATGTAGCAGAAGATGGGCATCGGAGACTTGACAGGGGGCCCACAAGCGACAGGGTTTAATAGCAGCATGATCAGTGTGACTAGTTACTTCGGAATCAACAATATAAGATTTGAACTTATCACAAGCAAAAACAACTACTAAGAATTCTTTTTCAGTAGTAGCATAATTTCTTTGAGCACTGTCTAGAGTTTTACTAGCATAAAGAATAACATTTAATTTATTATCAACTCTTTGTCCTAGAACAGCACCAACAGCATAATCACTAGCATCACACATAATTTCAAAGGGTAGATTCCAATCAGGTGGTTGAAAAATAGGTGCAGAAATCAAGGCTTTTTAAATGAATTCAAATGCTTCTACACAATCATCATAAAAAACAAAAGGAACATCTTTTTGCAAGAGATTAGTGAGAGGCATAGAAATTTTAGAGAAGTATTTAATAAACCTCCTATAGAAACCATCATGACCAAGGAAACTTCTTATACCTTTGACATCTTTAGGGCACGACATTTTTCAATAGCATCGACTTTAGCTTTATCAACTTCAATACCTCTTTCAGAAATTTTATGCCCCAAGACAATACCTTCATTAACCATAAAGTTGCACTTCTCCCAATTCAAGACAAGATTAGTTTCTTCACATCTCTGCATAACTCGATCAAGGTTGCTCAAGCAATCATCCAAAGAAGTTTCGTAAACAGAGAAATCATCAATGAAAAGCTCAACAATCTTTTCACAGAAGTCAGAGAAAATAGTAGTCATACATCTTTTAAAGGTGGCAGGTGTATTGCATAAACCAAAAGGCATACGTCTATAAGCTAAGGTACCGAAAGGGGAAGTAAAAGTAGTATTTTCTTGATCCTCTTTTGACACAAGTATGTGAAACCAGAATAACCATCTAGAAAGCAAAATTGTGTATGTTTTGATAGTCTTTCTAGCATTTGATCAATAAAAGGCAAAGGATAATGATCTTTCCTAGTAGCTTTATTCGACTTTCTAAAATCAATAACCATTCTATAACCTATAACAATTCTTTGTGGAATCAATTCATTCTTATAATTGGGAACAACTGTAATACCTCCCTTCTTAGGGACACAATGAATAGGACTTACCCATCTACTATCAGCAATAGGATAAATTATACCTGCCTCCAGAAGCTTTAGTATTTCATTTCTTACCACTTCTTTCATCTTAGGATTTAACTGTCGTTGATGATCAACAACTGATTTAGCATCAGGCTCCATATTAATTTTATGCTGACATAGAGTGGGACTAATGCCCTTAAGATCATCAAGAGTATATCCAATAGCAGCATGATGCTTCTTCAGAGTTTTCAATAATTTCTTTACTTCATGCTCTGAAAGGTTATCACTAATAACAACAGGATATATCTTCTTTTTATCAAGATAAGCATAGTTCAGAGTATCAAGTACTTGTTCAAGCTCAAACATGGGATCACCCTTGGGTAGAGGAGGATTCCCAAGAATCTCAATAGGCAAGTTGTGTTTCAAAACAGGCATTTGGTTAAAGAAAATCTCATCTAGTTCCCTCCTTTCATTCATAAACATGTCATTTTCGTGGTCTAGCAAATATTGTTCTAAAGGATCCGTAGGAGGCACGACAATAGAAGCAAGACCAATATTTTCATCCTTACTAGGCAATTCTTTATCATGGGGTTGTCTACGAAATTTGGTTAAATTAAACTCATGGGATGCATCCCCAAAACTTACAGTAATAGTTTCTTCCTCGCAATCTATCTTAGCATTAACGGTGTTCAAGAATGGTCTACCAAATATAATGGGACAAAAATCATCTTGTGGGGAACCAAGAACAAGAAAATCAGTAGGTTATTTCACTTTCCCACACATGACTTCAACGTCTCTAACAATCCCAATTGGTGATATGGTATCTCTACTAGCAAGCTTAATAGTAACATCAATATCTTCTATTTCAGCAGGTGCAATAATATTCATAATTTCTTGATATAAAGTAAATGGAATTGCACTCACACTAGCACCCACATCACACAAGACATGATAACAATGGTCTCCTATTTTATCAAAAACAATAGGCATGCCAACAATAGGCCTATGTTTATCTTTAGTATCATGCCAACAATAGGTCTTGTAAAATAAGAGAGAAAAGGCATAAGTATTGTACCATAATGTGTCATAGCAGCCCATAATGCAATAAATATCAATATAAAAGCATGATGCAAAGTGGACGTATCAACTCCCCCAAGCTTAGACCTCGCTTGTCCTCAAGCAAAATCCGAAATTGATAAATATGTCCACATGTTTAGAGATAGAGGTGTCGATAAAATAAAATACAGACATGAGGTCATCATGATCATCTTTAGAACAGCAACATGTATTGTCATATAACCCTTATGCTAAAGTAACAATTCATTCACAAGGTGAAGTATGAATCAGAAACTTTTATTGAAAGCTAACAAATTATGATCTCAGTCGTCAAAACAATTGCAATTTATCATAACATCGGAAAGAGTCAATATAAGGTTTTCAGCAAGTTCACATACTCAACTATCTTTTAATCTTTCACAATTGCTAACACTCATGTGGTACTAATGAGTTCAAAATATCCATCGGACACAGAGAAAGATAGGGTCTTATAGTTTTGCCTCCCAACCTTTTACCTCAAGGGTAATGTCAGCAATAATACTTTATGATAACCTACATCCGAGTGGATATATATATATATATATATATATATATATATATATATAATGTTTCCCCAACATATAGTGTTTGCCAAAAAGAAAAAAGTGTAAAAAGGAAAGGTGAAGATCACCATGACTATTGTATAAGGGTAGAAGATAAAAGTAAAAGATAGACCCTTTGCAGAGGGAAGCAGAGGTTGTCATAAGCTTTTTGGTTGGATGCACAAAATCTTAATGCAAAGGAATGTCAATTTATATTGCACCTTGTGATAAAGAACCTTATTATACAGTCCCTCTCTTTTATGTCTTCCATATCACAAGTTCGTATAAAGCTTATTTTCCTCACACTAAAAGATCATACATATTTAGAGAGCAATTCTTATTTCTTGCACTAATGACAACTTACTTCATTGGTTCACGTCGGTGCTATACAAATTGTTTAAAACCCCTTTCCATGATGGCATTTGGAACCGTCGCCAAGTGAGTGTGGGCGATATGGGGTCCTTCCCACACGACCCGGAAACCATCGGGGATAGGGAGCCATGATCCATAGGCCTTGCAAAACGTAATCGTGTGCAATGCAGCATACACTAAATTCTTTAGCACGTGTAGGATCGGTGATTAAACGTTTCTAATGATGCAGTGAAACCAAATAGTGTGTCGTAACGAACCATTTAGGAAACAGTATGCAAGGCACACGGGCCAACATATGAACTGTGTGCGATATGTGCCTATCACACACGAGTTTTCTGCGGAACTTGTTTGCCATGCAAGACTCCATTGCACATGTTCTCCCAACATTTACCGTCTGCGATAAGGTTCAATCACAAACGGTTCAGGAGCCCCTTCGCACACATACAAGTGTTGCAGACCGTTTGTGATTTGTTGTGTATCACCGATGGTTGCGGCTAGAGTGACGTGTGCTTTTCGTTTGGGATCCCACACGTTTCCTGAAAAAATTACGACTGGGATTGTATTTTACATTGGGCACGGTTTACTCCGAGTTCCCGTGTGCAATAACTTGTTATCACAAACGGTTCCGGAGAGCCTACGCACACGTAGTAGCGCTGCAAATCGTTTGTGTTCTGCTGTGTATCACCGACGGTTCCGCTATGATTGACGTATGCTTTCCGATTTGGATCGCACACACTCATTTAGTTGAACCGTGTGCAGAGCAATTGCTAGGTTAAAACAAAAATATCCCATTTTGAATCGGCATGCAAAAACCAAATTCGCCACAATACTCAATTGAACAAATAAAGAAAAATATCCCATTTTGAATCGGCACGCATAAAGAAAATTGGCCTAAATATTCAATTGAACAAATAAACAAGAATATGCCATTTTGAGTCGGCACGCAAAAAACAAATTCGCCACAATATTCAATTGAACAAATAGTGTCTATAGGAAGAACATTCATCAGATTTCGCAACAATTGTAATTGAACATATGGTAGCTAAATTCCAATGATTTGTCCACACATATATGCATTACATAATTAATCATAGTGTACGAAATACGAAGACCTCATCAGATGGAAAACAATGGATCTATGCGTATATGTTTAGCGATAACTCTTACTCAATGTTTCAGGAGAACACATGCTGAAATCTTCATTATCACCACCGGGATTGATGCAGTGATTCAGGAAGAAGTCGCTAATAAATCTCCGAACCATCAGCAATTCACCAGCTGGGAGCAGTTCAGGGGTCCTTGGTTCTAAGGTCAGCTATAGTATTTTTAAGATCAGGATGTGCCATATGAGTGGAGTAGAAGATATTAATTAATATAGACTTACTGGTACTAATTCGCAAGGATCATCACAACTATCAGCAGATTTGCAGATGGAGATCATGTGTCTGCAAACATAGTATCCACAAAGATTGGTCCCTGCTTCTTGCTGAGGACACTGAAATTTTTTGTACAGAATTAGTCATGTATTTGTCCTATTAGGAACAACCTAACCGGTGTTAGATGTATTATTTTTTCTTTGGACAAAATAGAAAGAAGTTTAATTAGAAGCTTGAACATTTGACTAGCGTAAGAAAAGGTATTTGTAGACTATTGGATAAATTTTCCGAAAATAACAGATTTCGGTGTGTTACCGGAGAAACAATCTCGTGCTGCAGAGGTAGTTCCCTCTTGAACAGGTTTCCTGGTTTAGTTTTCCACAATGCGAGCACGCTGCAAATGAAGATGAATTTTGACAACATGGATTATTGAAACAGATATGAATGCAAATTAATTTCAACATCATAGAATTCAATACCTATTCATGAATTGCCGAAGATGCGTCAGATCCTGAGTGTTTTGTTGACTCACTGAGAGAATCGATGTAGTAAACTATGTTCTTGTTTGGAACAATGAATACCAATATCCAGTGACGGCTACATATTAAGAAAGCCATGAACTTACGAATTATGTCGAAATCTGAAAGACAATCAGTGTATGTGTGGTTGTTTACTTGACTCACCTTTCATGATATGGCCAGATAAATGATTCTGCAAGGGACGTGTTTTTGAAGATACAGACGACCATGTTAACGACCCAGTCCCATTCGTCCTTACTGTCGTGGAATAGTCATGTCAGATGTCCTCTTGAAAGGACTTAGTCGTGGAGCCATCGCCTCTAGGTTAGCTTAGAGGGGTTAAACAGGACAAAGGACATAGGAATTTATACTGGTCCGGCCCCTTCCGGTGAAGGTAAAGGCCTAATCCAGTTTGAGGTGGTATTGCTTATGTATCGATTACCAGGGAGCGAATCCGCTTGACCAAGCTTTCAGTCTCTTGTTTCTTGTCCTGAACCACTGTCAGGTCGTCCCTTTATAGACACTGGTCGATGCCAAGCGGCTCATGGAGTCCCGGCCGGCTCATAGAACGTGTCCGGCTCGGTGACTATCTTTACATGCCTTACAATACAAGTCTTTACATATATGGCGGTTTACCCTTACGGGCCTTAAGTCGCCTTTGGGCCTTGGGCCCTGGACTAAACTGCTATCTACCATGTCTTCGTGGGCTTCATATGATGAATCGCCATAGGTATAACCCGGCCTCTCCTGGGTGGGTCATACCAATAGTTATATCCCCAACATTAGGCCCCAGGTTGATTTGAACTTGTTCATGTCAATCTTCATCATTAAAAAAGAATCTTCCCTTCTCTCTTGTGCGACAACTTGTAACCCGCCATGACGTCACCTCCTGAGATTGCGATAACCCACCATGACGTCACCTGTCATAAATTTGCACAATATCCGACATACCTCAACAGATCTTTGTTTTATTAACTGACCCGAGAATCGAGGCGCCTGAGCAGCTGGATAACCACGTCTTGGCCTCCTTATTTTTCGCACACACTTATTAGCCTTCTCCCTATAAATAGGGTCAAACGGCCCCTTCTCATTCTTCCTCTTTCCTTCATCTTCCTGTTCTCGCAACCCTCCTGTGCTCGAGCTCCGCCGCTGTCGGTGTCAAAACCGGCGGATCTCGGGTAGGGGGTCCCGAACTGTGCGTCTAAGGCTAATGGTAACGTGAGGCAGGGGACACAATGTTTTACCCAGGTTCGGGCCCTCTCAATGGAGGTAATACCCTACTTCCTGCTTGATTAATCTTGATGATATGAGTATTACAAGAGTTGATCTACCACGAGATAGTAGAGGCTAAACCCTAGGAGATAGCCTATGATTATGATTGTTCTTCTCCTACGGACTAAACCCTCTGGTTTATATAGACACCGGAGGAGGCTAGGGTTACACAGAGTCCGTTATAGAGAAGGAGATCTAACATCCGAATCACCAAGCTTGCCTTCCATGCAAAGGAGAGTCCCATCCGGACACAGGACAAAGTCTTCAATCTTGTATCTTCATAGTCCAATAGTCCAGCCAAAGTATATAGTCCGGCTGTCCGGATACCCCCTAATCCAGGATTCCCTCAGTAGCCCCTGAGCCAGGCTTCAATGACGATGAGTCCGGCGCGCGGATTGTCCTCAGCATTGCAAGGCGGGTTCCATATCCGAATACTTCCTAGAAGATTTTGAACACAAGGATCGTGTCCGACTCTACAAAATAATTTCCACACACCACCGTAGAGAGCACAATACTTTACAAATCTAATCTGCCGACAATTTTTCGCAGCGTGTCCTCACGCCGCGGCCTGGTTTAATACGAACCATTTTTCTCAGCTTGCCACACACGCACTACAAGGCGGTTTTATTGGCATGCCTTGTCGAAGTAGAGATCATGTCCCTCTTATCGCGGGATTCTCATCAATACGGGTGCGGGTAACCCAACTACGCCCGTTGGCATGACTACGTGTTTTTAGGCAAGTCCCAAACGGTTATGCTGAGGACACTTGATATTCACCCCCTTTATAGAGGGGTCGAGGCCTATCCCTTTCTTACCACGCTTGCGCCTTTCCTCATCTCGAGTTCCAACACCCGAAGCTCAAGTTTAGGCACCTCAGATCTTCAATCATGTCTGGATCCGACCTTCAAGGCCGGTGGATGGCCTACTCTGTCATAGAGGAGGACATTGCGAAGCTCAGGGAGGCCAGATATCTGACCGCCAACGTCAAGCACAGGCTTCCTGCTCCAGGGCAGGTCATCCCCACTCCCGAACCCAACGAGAGCGTTGTATTTGTTTCTCACTTCCTCCGAGGCTTAGGCTTTAGTCTTGATCCCTTCATGAGAGGGCTCATGTTCTATTACGGGCTAGATTTTCATGATCTAGCTCCGGATTCCATCCTTCACATCTCATCATTTATCATCGTGTGCGAAGCCTTCCTCCACATCACCCCACACTTCGGCTTATGGCTCAAGACCTTCAATGTAAAGTTGAAGATGATCGAGGGGCGACATGTGGAGTGCGGAGGCGCTGCAATAAGCAGAAATGCCGATGCCCCATGGCCAGAGGGTTCCTTCCCGGAGGGGTCCGATTTATGGCAACGGAGGTGGTTCTACATCATAGCTCCCCGAGGCACAAAGTGGGCGGCTGCCCCCGCCTTCCGCTTGGGCCCTCCACCTCAACTGGCATCATGGGCCAATGTGGGACTGGACCGGGGGCCTGCTAATGACGTACCAACATTGCAGAGCCGCATTCGGGAGCTCCTTGAGGGGGATATCAGTCTTGTCAGAATAATTCAGGTAATGCTAGTTCGGCGGGCCCTGCCATGCAAACGTCGACCTCTCCGGATGTGGGAGTTCAACCCAAAAGGTTCGCGAACTATTCAGCACTTCTTCGGCATGACGCTCGAAGGGATGTATAGGTTATTCTTCGGACCACGAGTAGAGTGTCCGGATACCATCGAGGATGCGGGCCTGAGCTGCAACCACCCAGATACCCAAGTAAGTTACCCTGTAACCGAACACTTTGTTTATATCTATCACAACATTATTCTGAATACTATCCGCTGCCAGGATTGGCGCAGCAAGGCAGAGAGGATCAGGTGTCCGGCCCCACTTCCCGAAGGCTCGCCTAATCCTGCGATAGCCAGGATGCTTAGATGTGCACTAAGTCAAGTGCCCTCGGGGAAAGACAAAGGGAAGAATAGAGAAGCCGAGCTTCACACATTGCACATCCAAACCGAGGGAATTACTGTCTCCATGAAGGAGGATAATTGGGGAGGTGAATCTAAGGTTTCCTCCCCCGCGGGAAGAAAAGGGCCGCCTCCGAAGACTTGGAAACGGAGGTGCCTAAACAAGGGAAGAAAACTTCACCAGGGGGCCCTGCCCTGGAGGGCGTCCTCACCGCACCATGCCCGCAAATGGGCCAGCCCTCCACCGAGCTGTAAGTTAATCGTAAATAAAAAGATATTGCTTCCTCCTCCGAGAACAATAACTAGGATCTATCCTTTGCAGTCCGGCTAGTAGCTCTTCTCAACAGAGTTCGTCTTCGGGGGATCTTCTTCCAGAGATGATGGAGAGTGAAACCCCACCCGCTTCTCCGCCCCATGGGGCGGGTGAACCTGAGGTGTCGTCACGGAGGAGTCCAGATTCGCCGAGGCCGGAAGCTAACACTTCGGCCACCCTGAGCCCGGAGTGTTCGGCTCCCACGGAGGGCCATAGGAAGGGTCTGGGACAGTCCGGCGCCCGGCCGGACACACTGACGGGCCTTCTGGAGCAAGCTGCTCTCTCGGAGGATCATCGTACGTTAATAGGTATGGTGTTTGAGAAGATTTCATCCGCCACAAGCGGGTTGAATGAAGCTTTTACGAGCCTGCTCAAAGGTTTTGAGGTACGCAACAAAAACACATAATTTTTTGGTTGTACCGCACGCGCTAGGTGTGCTCCGTATAGATAGTAGCCCCTGAGACTCTGGTTGCCAGCCCTAGGTGGCAATCGGAGGATCATACTCCCAAGTAATGATTGTAAGGCTTCCATGCGCAGGTGGCTAAGGGTCCGATGGTAGACTGGACCGCTGAATTCGCCGAACTGAGGCGACAGATTTATGTGGTGGACGCCGACATCATGCTTGTAAACAAGCGGCTTGATGAGTCACAGAGTATGTGCTCTTTTTTCCTCATTTGTTTAGGAAATATTAAGAGGAGCATAATGTTAACATGATATACTTTGGCTGCAGGTGGAGTTGCTGCCGTGGAGGCCCTGAGGGCGGAACTTTCCCTAGCCAAGGAACAAGCCTAGGCTAGCAATGCGGCTGCCCTAAAGGCGGCCGAAGATTTGAGAGCAGAACAGGTTGCTCAGCGCCGAAGCGAAGATAAAATAGCCGAGATGGCTGTGGAGATGAGGGACATCGCCGGCCGGTATGAGCTCCTCGAAAAGGAGAATTAGGCTAAGTCGGCTGACCTGAAGAAGGCCCTGGATGCGGCCAAGGAGACGCGTTCTGAAATTAGAGCTGCGCGGGAGGAGCTTCGACAGGCCGGAGACATCGCGGTTGGAAGCCCCTATTTGTTGCGGATGAAGTTCGGAGATCCAAATTGCGCTCCTCCGGATCAGTCTTGGAGCGCTGCAGACGCGTATGCGGATCTGGCAAAAAGTACGGCTGATGCGCCCAAGTTCTACAAGGATCAAAAAGATAATGAAATAGAAAGGCTTTTCTGGTCGCAATTCAGTGCTCCAACGCGCCCGCTGCCATTGAGTGAGAAGATGGCCGCTATAGCCGAGCTCCATAGGTTGTTCGATCTTGCAATGAGGTCTGTAATAGACCATCTATGGCCGAAGGGACCAAGGCCGGGCAGTTATTTTGGTTTAGTGCAACAATTCCTTGGCGTCGTATCGTGAATCGATGCCATGAAGAGGTCGGCGTGCATAGAGGGTGCATGGATGGCTCTTGCCCATGTTAAAACATATTGGGCGGATATGGAGGCCACCAGCATTGCAACCCAGAGTCCGGCAAGAAGCCAGGACCCAGCCAAGCACTATTTTTAGCAGGTCATAGAAGGTGCCCGTTTAATAGAGGCTCAGTGCTCGAAGAGTGTAATGTTCGAGTGACAAGTCGTTTAATTGCAAAAACAATTCTGTTTTAATTATAAAGGCTATGTTTATACTTTCACCTGAAAGTGTTATAGTGCCTCCTGTGCGGCCGTTTGATGTATGTATATAACCTGAAAGTTAGCAGTCGTTGGCTTCAGCCCCCACGCATATAATGAGGGGGTGTTCGCGAAAATGTGCGTAATCACACTTGATCCAACGTCTTGGTCCATTAAGGAGGTGATCGCACGTCGAAGTAGGTGATACGTCTCCAACGTATCTACTTATCCAAACACTTTTGCCCTTGTTTTGGACTCTAACTTGCATGATTTGAATGAAACTAACCCGGACTGACGCTGTTTTCAGTAGAACTACCATGATGTTGTTTTATGTGTAGAAAAGAAAAGTTCTTGGAATGACCTGCAAATCCACATAGGGACTTTTCAGAATTAATAAGAATTTTTGGCGAAAGAATCAGGGCCAGGGGGCCCAAGGCCTGTCCACGAGACAGGGGGCGCCCCCCCCTAGGGCGCGCCCCCCTATCTCGTGGGCCCCTCGGACCTCCTCCGACCTCAACTCCAACTCCATATATACCGTCTCGCCGAGAAAAAAATCAGAGATAAAGTTTCATTGCGTTTTACGATACGGAGCCGCCGCCAAACCCTAATCTCTCTCGGGAGGGCTGATCTGGAGTCCGTTCGGGGCTCCGGAGAGGGCGATTCATCGTCGTCGTCATCATCAACCATCCTACATCACCAATTTCATGATGCTCACCGCTGTGTGTGAGTAATTCCATCGTAGGCTTGCTGGGCAGTGATGGGTTGGATGAGATTTAACATGTAATCAAGTTAGTTTTGTTAGGGTTTGATCCCTAGTATCCACTATGTGCTGAGATTGATGTTGCAATGACTTTGCTATGCTTAATGCTTGTCACTAGGGCCCGAGTGCCATGATTTCAGATCTGAACCTATTATGTTTTCATCAATATATGTGTGTTCTTGATCCTATCTTGCAAGTCTATAGTCACCTATTATGTGTTATGATCCGACAACCCCGAAGTGACAATAACCGGGACACTTCTCGGTGATGACCGTAGTTTGAGGAGTTCATGTATTCACCATGTGTTAATGCTTTGGTCCGGTTCTCTATTAAAAGGAGGCCTTAATATCCCTTAGTTTCCACTAGGACCCCGCTGCCACGGGAGGGTAGGAAAAAAGATGTCATGCAAGTTCTTTTCCATAAGCACGTGTGACTATTTACGGAATACATGCCTCCATTACATTGATGAACTGGAGCTAGTTCTATATCACCCTATGTTATAACTATTGCATGAGGAATCACATCCGGCAAAATTATCCATCACTGATCCATTGCCTACGAGCTTTTCATATATTGTTCTCCGCTTATTTACTTTTCCGTTGCTACTGTTACAACTACTACAAAAAACCCAAAAACATTTATCTTTACTGTTGCTACTGTTACTATTACTATCATACCACTTTTGCTACTAAATACTTTGATGAAGATACTAAGTTATCCAGGTGTGGTTGAATTGACAACTCAACTGCTAATACTCAAGAATATTCTTTGACTCCCCTTGTGTCGAATCAATAAATTTGGGTTGAATACTCTACCCTCAAAAGATGTTGCGATCCCCTACACTTGTGGATTATCACTAAGCAATCGGACTATATAGCTTTAACACTTTCAGTTAGCCATAGGAGTTTGATGGTGGGGCTACTATGTAGCCCCTGGTACCTTCACGTGCATCCGGATACGGGAGCGTATGTACATGACCGGGAAACGGTCCTTCGTTAATGCGGAGGAATCCCGAAGATTCCGATGAGTCCTCGAGTGGTTGACCAGCCTCTCACTGTATCATGACAGTCAGTTTTCGGCTTTCTCTACTGAGGTGCTCATCTGGAATAACCAGGGCACAATCGCAGTAGTTCTCCTTTGGCCGCCTTAGCCGATAGAACAGAACGTAAGGCAGCAAACCCAAGAGCCGGGCAAACCCAACATTTGACCAAAGACATGATTCGGAGCTGATGCATATAAGGCAAACTTGCGACGCTGAACACTCCCGACGGTATTCGGACTTTATAACATATACTGGGCTGAGTAACACCCTCGATTATGAACCCTGTATTTCCAGGTACGTGCATTAATCTGTCGTGGCGAAATGCCAATAACGCCAGTATCCCCTGTGGGTGTATTGAATACCCGTGGGATGTCAAGCAACAAGAGACGGTAAAGAAGGTTTACACAGGGGCTTAATCTAAAGAGAAACCTTTGAGCGGGGCCCTGCTGCACGTCTGCGCCTTTGTCTCCGTTGTGCCGTATCCTGGAAGGGTGTCGCATGAATGGTGTCTGTAAAAAGGAAAACTCATGTAAAAGAGTATGGCGTAAGCGTGCGAGAAGTTGGTTATTCTCAATGGATAGTAGAAATGTGAGATGTTGGCATATTAATAAGGTCAAGCCAAATTGTGGGCTTTGTTACATGTTTGTAGCCCCTGGTACCAGCTATGGGGGTATATGTATAGCACCCAACTCAGGTTTATCTGGGCTATTATCGACGGTGGTGCACCGGACTCGTCTAACCGTGTCCGTGGTCTTAACGACCGATCATGCATTCTGATAGGAGAGGCCGCTTAGTGTCCGACTGCTAGAGCCGCCACATACTCTTCCGCATGTAAGGAACGCTCTATGTTTCCGCTAACAGTGATGATGCCGCTTGGACCAGGCATCTTGAGTTTAAGGTAGGCGTAGTGCGGTACTGCGTTGAAGCGAGCGAAGGTCGTTCTTCCGAGTAATGCATGATAACCGCTTCGGAAGGGAGTGATGTCGAAGAGTAATTCTTCGCTTCTGAAGTTGTCGAGAGAACCGAGTGTCACCTCTAATATGAGGGAGCCCCTGCAGCGGGCCTCAACGCCTGGTATCACTCCTTTAAAGGTGGTGTTACTTTGGCTGATTCTGGATGGGTCTATCCCCATCTTGCAGATGGTGTCCTGATATATCAGATTAAGACTACTGCCGCCGTCCATGAGGACTCGAGTGAGATGGTATCCATCGATTATTGGGTCGAGCACCAAGGCAGCCGATCCTCCGTGTCGGATACTAGTCGAGTGGTCCCTGTGATCGAAAGTGATCGGGCAGGCCGACCAGGCATTGAATTTTGGGGCGACGGGCTCTACAGCGTATACGTCTCTGAGTGCGCCTTTGCGCCTTCTCTTTGGTATGTGAGTCGTGTAGATCATGTTTACTATTTTGACTTCTGGTGGGAATTTTTTCTGTCCCCCAGTGTTCGGCTGGAGAGGCTCATCCTCGTCTTCACTTGGTGTTTCCCTTCCCTTGTGTTCGGCATTTAACTTGCCGACCTGCTTGAAGACCCAGCATTCTCTGTGTGTGTGGTTCGCAGGTTTTTTGGGGGTGCCATGAATTTGGCACAATCTGTCCAGGACTTTGTTCAGGTCAGATGGTCCCTCTTTGCTGCCTTTAAATGGCTTCTTTCGTTGACCGAGTCGAGAGCCCCTGAATCCGGCGTTGACCGTCGTGTTGTCCGGACTTTCTTCTTTGTTTCAACGCTTGTTTTTATTACATCGCGGCTTCCCGTTGCCATCCCGAATTTTGGATGTGCCTGGATCACTGGTGCCTCTATGGGCCAACTAGTTGTCCTCACCCGCGCAAAAGCGGGTCATAAGGCTTGTTAAGGCCGCCATTGTCCTCGGCTTTTCTTGGCCGAGGTGTCTGGCAAGCCACTCGTCCCAGATACTGTGTTTGAAGGCCGCTAGGGCTTCGGCATCAGGACAATAAGCAATTTGATTCTTCTTAGTGAGAAATCTGTTCCAAAGCTTACGGGCTGACTCTCCGGGCTGTTGTATTATGTGACTTAAATCGTCTGCATCCGGAGGTCAGACATAGGTCCCTTGAAAATTGGCCCTGAAAGTGTCCTCAAGTTCCTCCCAACTTCTGATTGAATTTTCAGGGAGGCTTTTCAACCAATGTCGAGCTGGCCCTTTCAACTTGAGGGGAAGGTATTTGATGGCGTGGAGGTCATCCCCACGAGCCATGTGGATATGAAGGATAAAATCCTCAATCCAGACCCCAGGGTCTGTTGTTCTGTCGTATGCCTCTATGTTCACGGGTTTGAATCCCTGTGGGAATTCGTGATCCACTCGTCAGTGAAGCATAGAGGATGCACGGCCCCTCTGTATCTAGGCATGTCGTGGCATACTGTCGATTGTTGTTGTGTCCGGTGTTGATTCCGAACCGGTATTCAATCAGTGTGATCGTTTTGGTGACCATAATCCCGTGTCGGAGCATGTCCTCTAGATCCATAGATGGACCGGGTCGCGCCAGCCTTTTTGTCCAGGAGCTCACGTAAATCGTGGGCTTGCTTGTGTGTGGCGTCAGTAGCTTCTCTATCGTAGCCATGAAGTGGTTGGTCCGGCCGATTGGCCGTATTGTTCTTCAGCGGAATGGGCTCTATGGCCTCATCGTCGAATTTGGGCAGCAGCTTGCGCTTTGAGTAGCTCTTTGTGTGGCGATCGTCGCCATATTTTTCTTCAGTGTCTAGCACTTTATTCCATCTGGGGTTGAGCGTATCCTGCGCGGCCTTAAGCCTTTGCTTCTGCTTATTTAGGCTCCTCACAGTGGCCATGAGCCTTCTGCGGAGGTTATCTCGTTCCAGGCATTTTTCCGGGATGATGAATGCATCGTCGTCCGGACTGTCCTCCTCTCCGGAGGCAGGTTGATGGGTTCGACGCTCGGGATCGCTGTGATCAGGCGTCTGCTCCGGGCTGTGTTTGGCGTGACCTAGCTCATCCTGCTCCATCGTTGGGTCCATATGGTCGTTGTTGCCTTTGGAGTTGACCGGGGTGTCGATTTTTCTTGCGCTATTATCACTATTTTTCCTGTGGATGGACTTAGAGCGGCGCCTGCGCTGTTGTTTTTGCTTTTGTCCGGGGAGTCTATCCTCCGTTGTGTCCTTTTTGTCGCCGTTGTCCTCCTTAGGCGCGTCCACCATGTATATATCATATGATGAGGTGGCAGTCCAGCGCCCCGTGGGCGTGGTTCCAGATCGTCCCCTGCATCGACGTCCATACCATCCGTGTCGTCGGAGTCAAACTCAAGCATGTCTGTTAGGTCATCGATAGTCGCTATTAAGTGGGTGGTGGGTGGGCCGCGATTTTCTCCGTCATCTGTATCCCACTCGAGCCGGACATAGTTCGGCCCAGAGTCTTCTGACAAAGAGAGAGACCTTAAAGAGTTTAGCACGTCACCAAAGGGCGAGCGCTGAAAGATATCCACGGCGGTGAACTCCGTGATTGGTGCCCAATAGCTTTGATGGGCACGGATGCACGCGGTCCGGGACCCATGGCCAGAAACAAGTCCGGAGGTCCGGCGACACATATTTCCTTAGAGGTGGAGTTGGTGTTCGGCTCCAACGCCGATGAGTATGCGGCCTCCGTGCGGGGTCCATCCCCCCGTCCTCAGACGACGTGATCTGCTTCGGATTTAGGTCCAGAGCTATTGCGGGTGCGATATCCCGAATACTTTCCGACAGCAGATCTAAGTCACGCTCTTCGTGACCGTTTGATGCTCCTGATGTAGGCCCGAATCTGTCGAAGATCAAGTCTCCATGGATGTCGGCCATGTAATTCAAGTTCCCGAACCTGACCTAATGGCCAGGGGCGTAGCTGTCGATCTGCTCCAGATGCCAAGCGAGTTGGCTTGCAGTGCGAAGCCACCGAACATGAAGATCTGTCCGGGGAGAAAAGTCTCACCCTGGACCGTGTTGTTGTTGATGATTGAAGGAGCCATCGGGCCTTACAGTGACGACACAGAGGAACTATCAATGAAAGCACCAATGTCGGTGTCAAAATCGGTGGATCTCGGGTAGGGGGTCCCGAACTGTGCGTCTAAGGCTAATGGCAACAGGAGGCAGGGGACACAATGTTTTATCCAAGTTTGGGCCCTCTCGATGGTGGTAATACCCTACTTCCTGCTTGATTGTTCTTGATGATATGAGTATTACAAGAGTTGATCTACCACGAGATCATAGAGGCTAAACCCTAGGAGCTAGCCTATGGTTATGATTGTTCTTCTCCTACGGACTAAACCCTCCGGTTTATATAGACACCGGAGGAGGCTAGGGTTAGACAGAGTCGGTTACAGAGAAGGAGATCTAACATTCGAATCGCCAAGCTTTCCTTCCACGCAAAGGAGAGTCCCATCCGGACATGGGACGAAGTCTTCAATCTTGTATCTTCATAGTCCAACAGTCTGGCCAAAGTATATAGTCCGGCTGTCCGGATACCCCCTAATCCAAGATTCCCTTAGCCGCCACGAAGCACATCGTCGTCCTTGCCATTGGCCGCTGCATCACCCTGAACGAACCAGAGAATCGACGCCATTCCTACGCAGTTCATCTGCGGCAATAAGTACTCGCTTACCCGTACCCCAGATCTGCATTAGGGTTCCCACTGTCCGTCGTGTTCTTCGTAGGTTCTTCCACCGCAACATCTTTTGATCTAAACACGGCATAGAGTTCATGTGGTGGTAGTTTTGCCTTTATCTTCAATGCCAGCGGACCCCCTTTTCTTTTGAAAATAGATCTCATTAGAGCTTATGAACTCCTATGCACTAGTTCTAGGTCTTAATTTATTTCCTTTTTCTGAACTACGGCTGTTCCAAAATAATAGCTGCAATCTGTGAAACCTGTTTGTATGGTACTTAGCCAAAAATTGCATCTTGATAGATCCACTTAGTCATGGCGGCTCATGTCACCTGTTGTAGTTAAATTCCATGCTCAATAGATTTTTCTTCTAATAGACATCAAAATTGCTCATGGCGGCTTATATAACCCGCTGTAACTACTCATATACCATTAGGCCCCTTTTAAGCCGCCATTTTGAATATGTGATGCCAGACTTTTCGTTCAACTTAATATTGAACCGGCAAATTTGCTCTTCTCCCTTTTAGGCTTCCTTCTTTGCAATGCCGCCCAAACAACCACTTCCTGTAACTGGGTTCGCTCAATCGTCACGGAGAATACACTTGAAGACTTTGTGAAAACTGGTTATCTACCAAAGAAGTCTGTCATGTCTTACCGCGCCCCTAAACCGACAGAAGAGAAACCCCAGCCCAAAGATGGGGAAGTCATTGTATTCACTAATCATATGAACTGGGGCTTTTCACCGCCCGGCTCAAAATTCTTCCGTGATGTTCTACAATTTTTCGACCTCCATCCATAAGACATCGGACCCAATTCTGTGTCTATATGCAACTTCCAAGTGTTCTGTGAGGTGTACCTTGGAGAAGAGCCCGGCATAGAACTTTTCAGAGAATACTTTTACTTGAACCGCCAAAACGAGTACTCCAACGGACCCGGTTTGGAACTTGGCGGGGTTTCAATCCAACGACGGAGAGACGCCATTTTGCCTTATGCCCAGCCGCCAAGTCATCCCAAGGACTGGAACCAGACATGGTTCTACTACAAGGACACTTCTCCGGCTAATGAGAACCCTCTGCCCGGCTTTCGCGCCCTGCGTCTCGAATCGAACCATCCTCTTCCCGACAAGTTGACAGCTACTGAACGCAAGAAGCTCACCCCTACTATTGCCAAAGTTAAGGCTCTGTTGGGTAACAGCTTAAATGACATTGATCTGGTCCGGTGTTGGGTTGCATGGCGGGTCATTCCCTTGAGCTGCCGCTCTGGATTAATGTGTACCTACACAGGTGAGAAGAAGGATCCACTGTGCCATAGTTCTGAGGACTTAACTGTAGATGCCATCAATGAGATGACAAAATCTCTTCTGAATGAGAGCCTAGCAGACTACAGCAAGGTGGGCTTGAGCCCTTTCTGCAAGTCTAACCCGGCACCAGCGGTAAGCCACCAACCTTAGTTAATTTTCCTTAAACTTTGTCACTTCATCTTAATTCACTTTTGATGACTTTCACAGGCTGACGATGGATTTTGGAAGAAATAATATGACCATGAGGCTACAAAAAGAGCCAGGAATGCCAAGAAAGCCACCAGGAAAGCCACTAAAATGAGGGGAAAGAAGCCCAGTGCTTCCGACTTGCTTCAACTAGACGACTCCTCTGAGTTGGAGGTAGCTCTCGATTCTCTTGGCTCCTTTTTAACCATCTTATTGACACTGACTACCATCAGGATGACATGGGAACGAGTCAGGGAGTGGAAGAAGAGGTAACTATTATTTCCTCCGACTCCGAGCCTTTACCAAGACAAAGAATCTGAAGAGTAACCCGTAAAGTAAGATTTTCACACACCTTAGCTCATCTGGATCCTCACTTTATTTTGAAGCAATAGCAGCACGAGAGCCGGCGGTAGACTCGGATGAGCAAGGATGCAGAACTCTCCTCCGGCTCACCGAACACGCCAAGGAAGCGTCTAAATGATGTCACCCCCGACTTAAACTCTTTTTATCCTTTGGCGGGTCTTACTCGTCAACCACTCAACTCTTCCGACTCAAATTATCAGGATACATCTCATTCCTCTTCCGGTGATTCAATTCAATCCAACATGCCGGCTTTCAAGACCGCTCCTAGGTAATGGCAATTTACTTATCATTTACTCATTCTGATCCTGTTATCTTTATATTGACTTCATGACTCATGCAGCGGAAAATCCAAGCCCAGCAAAACGGCAAAGAAGAACAAGTCGGCTGAAGATCCTAAGGTCAATGAGCCGGAGCAACAGACCCCAGTGCCTAAAGTCTCCATTCCTCAATCTTCTGAGCCGATTAATGAAGACCGACCAGCAACTTCTGATCCCCCTATGGAGCGAGCCATTGATGAACCTTTAAGCCCTGAAGTCTCTAGTCCACCAAAGGCGGTTGATGCTCATGATGAGGACGTGGTGATAACTGCCACCGGCTTTAAAGAACCGGGAAGGCCCACTATGCTGGCTAAGCATTCTGCCAAGAAAGAACACATTGAACGATGTAAAGTCAGATTCGATGTTGCTGACTACTCCCAATTGAGTGTTGACAAAGTTTATTCTGGTTATCTTAGTCAAGTGCATACCAGCCGCGAGCTTGAAGTAGATATGGTGAAGCAGATGCACCAGAAGTTTGAGGTATGAACTCTTCCTTGATTGAATTATGCCTATTATGCCAGCCCCCAAGTCTACTGTTTATGATGAATATGATGTAGACTTAGATGAACCACGAGCGTAAGTAATATCCTTTGGTAGACTCCTTTAAACATCCAGCTTAATTCCTCTAACTTACAGTGTTGCTGTAATGATTAATACTGAATCTGTAGCCCCCAAGGTCCGTTTTAATCAGCATGAATGAGCCGGTCATTTATAATCTTGTGCATAAGACAATACTTACTTGTGTAGTTTTTAACAGCAATATGCATTAGTCCCCAAGTGTCAAGTACTCTTGCTTGCAAAGTTCTTGGGACTTACTCACATAAGCCGCCCCAGAAATAAGCTTTCGGTAGACATTAGCCCCCAAGTGCCAAGTGTTGTTGCTTGCAAAAGGCTTGGGACTTAAT
Organism: Triticum aestivum; assembly: GCF_018294505.1. Lineage (NCBI taxonomy): Eukaryota > Viridiplantae > Streptophyta > Magnoliopsida > Poales > Poaceae > Triticum > Triticum aestivum. The sequence continues at coordinate 617,929,881 of NC_057798.1, forward strand.
ATTCTGCACTGATATTGATGTATGACTTTGATCCGGTGTATGAACGGACCACCACTGCTCAACTTCAATCAGAGTTGTATGATTTAAAGACTCGCCTGGAGCTGCAGGAAACTGAGACTCGGAGGGCGAACTCAAAGTTTGAATTCAGCGTGTCTGAAATAGAAAAACTGAAAGCCGGTTTTGAAACTAAGAAAAACGCCTGGGCTGCAGAAAAGATTGCCTTGACCCAACGAGCTGAAAATGCAGAGGCGGCTCTTGAAGAGGTGACAACTGAATTGTCCGGCTTAAAATGCCATGTGTCTCAAATGGTCTCAGCTATCTTTGGTAAGTCGCCTTATGACTGTCAAATATTGAATACCCTTCTTGATCATATGAACTTCCTTTAACTCACTCATGATTACTTTGCAGGCCCCAAGAGCACCAACCTCAACCAAGACATGCTTGTGAAGCTGAAGGCGGTTTACATGCTGGTGGAACAGCTTTATACTAGAACACAACATGCACTGGCCACAATTTCTTCATCAAACCGAACACCAACACTTTTAGTTGATGTGCTGAGAAAGCTTTCTGTGCTGCCTCAGAGGGTTAGTGAGATTAAGAGATCATGTGCAAGAGCCGGAGCTGTAACAGCTTTAAGTCGGGCCAAAGCTTGGCTACCAGAGCTAGACCCGGCTGATATATCAACCGGGTAACCGAGCTTAAAAGAAGATGGCACCCTGTTTAACAAGGACTTTGCCGCCTGTGTGATGGATATTCGTCCCCTGGCTAGCCTGATTTCCAGTGAAACCGATCTGTCCCAATATCAGCCAGATTATGATTTGGAAAATCAGAAAATGCCAACACCGTCTTATAAAGTGCAAGATCTGATACCCCCAATTCGTAAGCACACCCTCGCTCTTGAAGTTAACCTGGAAGAGCTTATTGATGATGAGGCTGAATTTCAAGCTTTAAGTGGCATTGACTGGTCGTCACCCGCCTTCCAGGATATAGAACAGGACGAAGAATCGGAGAAGGATGATCTGGAAGCATCAGGCCAACAAGACCAAGAAGATTGCTCCACGGGGCGGTTCATACTTGTGACTTGAAAAAACAGTTAATCATTTGGACTCGCGGAGTCTTGTAATAGAATAGCAATGACTTTGCTCTGTCATGCCATCATGCATAGTTTATATTATGTTCAACACTGTTAAGCCGCCACTTGAGAAATATCTTCTTTTATGCTTATCGTGACATATGGTTGGTGTAGATGGAAATTTTGAAATATCCTGCACACAAATAGATCACAAGAACCCTTGGCGGTTTACCGCAGGGCGGGTCATAATATCTCACATATAACCACTGATGTGTAAAAAATAGTCATAGATAGGACTGGTATGAACCAGAACTTGAAACATAACTATAATAACAATATCATACCTGTGATATTGAATTGTACTGCCGGTTTATGTGACCTGTGCAGTAAGGGTGATAACCAAATCTTTAGAAGCCAAAACTTCCAAATGTTTATGATTGTCATATGTTGGTGACTTACCATCCAAAGTCAAGCCGGGTTAACTGAAACCACATATATGCTTTAGACGTAAGCAAAAAAGTATCAAGAGAAACCCGAAATAATGTTTCAAAAAACTTAAATCAACAAGGAGAGAAAAAACACGAGGCTTCTGATTCGAATACGATCAGTAAGCCAGACCAAAAGGGTTAACGGCTATGTTCTCTTTGGTGAATACACCTATGTTTGAACAGGCAGCCCCCAAGTTGTTTTTGGCATTGCGCTGATCAAGAGGGTACCGATAGCTATGTTCTCTTTGGTGAAGACACCTATGTTTGAATAGGAAGCCCCCAAGTGACCTTGAAGCTTTTTTAATGACTCTGATTCGAATACGATCAGAGTCAGACCAAAAGGGGTTAAGCTATGATTTGAATACGATCCAGCCCCGAAATGTTGAATACGATCAGGAAGTTGTGCCAAAGGATTTAAGCTAGATTCGAATACGATCATCCCAAGTGGTCTAAATATTTAATGACTCTGATTCGAATACGATCAGAGTCAGACCAAAAGGGGTTAAGCTATGACGAATACAATCCAGCCCCAAAATGATCAAGAGGTTTGAACAGCTATGATTCCAATACGATCAGGAAGCTGTGCGAAAGGGGGTTAAGCTAGATGCGAATACGATCAGCCCCCAATGGTCATTGAATTATGATGAAGAAGGCTCATTATTGAAGATACAAATGACAGAGACCCTGCTTTATTTATAATCATCATAATATATACATGGTTAAAATATGTACATCATAAGAGTCAGTGGCTCATGTGTAGTAAGGCCGAAGATGAGCAATATTCCACGGCCGATGGGTCTCCTCCTCCGACTTATGTGAGTCTTTGTGATCTCGAATATTGATAAGATAGTATGACCCATTGTTCAAGTTCTTGCTGACCACAAAGGGCCCTTCCCAAGGCGGAGATAACTTCTGCGCATCAATTTGATCCTGGATGAGCCGAAGCACCAAATCACCTTCTTGAAAGGTTCTGGACTTAACCCGGCAGCTGTGGTAACGGTGCAGATCTTGTTGATAAATCATCGAGCAGGCTGCTGCCAGGTTGCACTTCTCATCTAACAACCAAGTGCATCCTGACATGCTTGTTCATTATCAGCTTCAACGTAAGCCACCACGCGGGGCGAGTCATGCCGGATGTCACTAGGAAGAACCGCCTCTGCTCCATAAACCATGAAGAAAGCCATGTAACCCGTAGATCTGTTGGGGGTAGTATTGATACTCTATAGTACTGAAGGTAACTCCTCCACTCAACAACCCGACATCCGTTGCAAAGGAAACATAAGCCAGGGCTTAATGCCTTTCAAAATTTCTTGATTGGCTCTTTCAGCTTGACCATTGGACCGGGGATGAGCTACTGATGAAACATCAAGCTGAATATGCTCACGTTGACAAAACTCCTCCATGGCACCCTTGGACAGATTAGTGCCATTGTCAGCTATAATGCTGTGTGGAAAACCAAAATGAAAAATCACCTTCTTCAGGAATTGAACCGCCGTGGCTGAGTCACACTTACTAACTGGCTCTGCCTCGACCCATTTTGTGAATTTATCAACCGCCACCAGAAGGTGGGTCTTTTTATCCTTGGACCTTTTGAAAGGCCCGGCCATATCAAGCCCCCAGACTGCAAACGACCAAGTAATTGGAATCATCCTCAATTCTTGAGCCGGCACATGAGCTCGTCGTGAGAATTTCTGACAACCATCACATTTACTAACCAAATCCTCTGCATCAGCATGAGCCATCAGCCAATAAAATCCATGATGAAAAGATTTGGCCACAAGGGACTTTGAACCGGCATGGTGACCACAATCTCCTTCATGAATCTCACGAAAAATCTCACGGCCTTCCTCGGGAGAGACGCAACGCTGAAACGCCCCAGTGACACTACGACGGTGTAACTCGCCATTGGCAATTGTCATTAACTTAGACCACCGGGTTATCTACCTGGCCAAAGTTTCATCCTCAGGCAACTCGTCCCGGGTCATATAAGCCAAATAAGGTACTGCCCAATCTGGGATAGCATGAAGAGCCGCCACCAACTGTGCCTCTGGGTCAGGTATAGCCAAATCTTCCTCTATAGGCAATTTGACAGAGGGGTTATGCAAAACATCCAAGAAAGTGTAAGGTGGCACCGGCTTTCGTTGAGATGCCAAACGGCTTAAGGCATCAGTTGCCTCATTTTTCCTGCGATCAATGTGTTCCGCCTGATAACCCTAGAAGTTTCCAGCAATAGCATCAACCTCACGGCGATAAGCTGCCATGAGTGGGTCCTTAGAATCCCATTTGCCTGAAACTTGCTGGGCTACCAAGTCTGAGTCGCCAAAACATCTCACTCAGCTTAAGTTCATCTCCTTAGCCATCCGAGGACCATGGAGCAAAGCTTCATACTCAGCTGCATTGTTAGTACAGGGAAACATCAACCTTGGAACATAACAAAACTTGTCACCCCGAAGGGAAGCTAATACAACTCCAGCCCCTAAGCCTTCCAATTGCTTGGATCCATCAAAGTGAATCGTCCAATACGTTAAAAGTGCAACTATCCCTAGGTGGTTTTGGTAATTCGTAACAACATATAGCTCATTGAGCTAATACTATTCCAAGACAAATATTTCAGGAAAGCTCAATGATTGGCATGGCATGGATGAGAAAAGTGGATTCCTCAAAATGCTAAGGATAAAAGGATTGGCTCAAGCTTCAAGCTCAAGACTCTACATTTTATATTTTAGTGATCCAAGATCACATTGAGTCTATAGGAAAAGCCAATACTATCAAGGAGGGATGAGGTGTTAATTAATGAGTTTCTTGCTTCATAGTGCTTAGTGATATGCTCCAAAACCCTCAAATACTTTCCCACATCCACATATGACCTAAACCCAAAGTCCAACTCGGCCCATCGATTCTTTCTATCCGGCGCCACCGAGTTCAGATGTCATAGCCACTGCCACAAGCCCTAGGCAAATCGGTGTCACTGATAGGGATCTCGGTCTCACCGAGATGGGATTGTAATCTCTCTGTTTCCCTTTGTAACGTTTTGGTCTAACCGAGATGAGCGATCAGTCCCACCGAGATTGCAATGTAAACTCTCTGTTTCCATTTCGTAACATTTCGGTCTCACCGAAATGAGCGAACCGGTCCCACCGAGTTTATCTGACCAACTCTCTGGTTAGCTTATTACCTAAATCGGTCTCACCGAGTTTGTGTAATCGGTCTCACCGAGATTACATTATGCCCTAACCCTAACCATATCGGTCCTACCGAGTTGCATGTCGGTCCCACCGAAAATCCTAACGGTCACTAGGTTTACTAAATCGGTCTAACCGAGTTTGTTGATTTGGTCCCACAGAGATTGGTAAATTGTGTGTAATGGTTAGATTTTGTGTGGAGGCTATATATACCCCTCCACCTCCTCTTCATTCGTGGAGAGAGCCATCAGAACAAACATACACTTCCAACTTACCATTTCTAAGAGAGAACCACCTACTCATGTGTTGAGGCCAAGATATTCCATTCCTACCATATGAATCTTGATCTCTAGCCTTCCCCAGGTTGCTTTCCACTCAAATATTCTTTCCACCAAATCCAAATCCTGTGAGAGAGAGTTGAGTGTTGGGGAGACTATCATTTGAAGCACAAGAGCAAGGAGTTCATCATCAACACACCATTTGTTACTTCTTGGAGAGTGGTGTCTCCTAGATTGGCTAGGTGTCACTTGGGAGCCTCCGACGAGATTGTGGAGTTGAACCAAGGAGTTTGTAAGGGCAAGGAGATCGCCTACTTCGTGAAGATCTACCGCTAGTGAGGCAAGTCCTTCGTGGGCGACGGCCATGGTGGGATAGACAAGGTTGCTTCTTCGTGGACCCTTCTTGGGTGGAGCCCTCCGTGGACTCGCGCAGCCGTTACCCTTCCTGGGTTGAAGTCTCCATCAACGTGGATGTACGATAGCACCACCTATTGGAACCACGGCTCAAAAATCACCGTGTCTCCAAATTGCGTTTGAAATCTCCAAACCCTTCCCTTTACATTCTTGCAAGTTGCATGCTTTAATTTCCGCTGCTCATATACTCTTTGCATGTTTGCTTGAATTGTGTTAAGATTGCTTGACTTGTGCTAAGTTTGCTAAAATCTGCCAAAGACTAAAATTGGGAAAAGGTTAAGTTTTATTTGGTCAAGTAGTCTAATCACCCCCCCTCTAGACATACTTCAAGATCCTACAAGTGGTATCAGAGCCTTGGTCTCCATTTGCTTTGATTTCCATAGCTTTTGGTGGTCAAAGCCTTGGTTTCACAACCTAGGAGAGTATGGCGTCTAGCGATGGAAACTACCACCGTAGAGGTCCTTACTTTGATGGTACTAATTTTGCTAGTTGGAAGCATAAGATGAAAATGCATATTCTCGGACATAACCCCGTCGTTTGGGCTATTGTATGTATTGGCTTGCAAGGTGAATTCTTTGATGGGAGAGAACCAAACCGTGAAGCTAGCGCAGAAGAGTTGAAGATATTGCAATACAATGCTCAAGCTTGTGATATCCTCTTCAACGGATTGTGCCCCGAAGAATTCAAAAAAATCAGCCATCTTGAGAATGCAAAGGAGATTTGGGACACTTTGATTGATATGCATGAAGGTACCGACTCCATCAAGGAATCCAAATTGGATGTGTTTCAAAGTCAACTTGACAAGTTCAAGATGAAGGATGGTGAAGGCGTTGCTAAAATGTACTCTAGGCTTGCTCTCATCACAAATGAGATTCCCGGCTTAGGAAGTGAAGAGATGACCGATAAATTCATCATCAAGAAGATCCTAAGAGCCTTGGATGGAAAGTATGATACCGTATGCACATTGATCCAAATGATGCCCAGCTACAAGAATCTCAAGCCAACGGAGGTCATCGGAAGAATTGTTGCTCATGAGATGTCACTCAAGGATAAGGAGGAGCTGCACAATAAGTCAAGTGGTGCTTACAAAGCCTCATGTGAAGCTCGCACATCATCAAGTGAGAAACAAACCTTCAATGAAGAATTGAGCCTAATGGTGAAGAACTTCAACAAATTCTACAAGAGTAGAAGTCAGGAAAGAAGTTCTAAGTCAAGGTCCTACAATGACAAAAGATCTTCCAGTCGAGAGCGAAATTGCTACAACTGTGGAAGACCCGGACACTATTCCAATGAGTGTACAGCTCCCTACAAAAGAAGAGAAGATTCACCTAAGAGAATAAGTAGAAGAGAAGAATCACCGCCAAGAGAGAGAAGGAGTAGAGATGATCATTATGAACGAAGAACATCCCGGAGAAGCAAGGATTTGGAAAGGAAGGACAAGTCATCAAAGAGCTACACAAAACAAAGACATCAAGCTCATGTTGGTGAATGGGTATCCGGTTTCGACTCTGAACATCACTCCGAGAGAAGCTATCACTCTGACTCCGAACATACTCAAGATGAAGGTGTTGCCGGTCTAGCACTTGTGTCAACCAACTCCCATGACATATTTGATTCACCAAATGAAGGAATTGGAAGATGCTTCATGGCTAAAGGCCCAAAGGTAACGCACCCCGAGTATGTTTATTTCAATAGTGATGAAGATGACTTGTTAGGTGGTGATGGTTTACTTATTGACAACTCTAGTGATGAATACTATGATGAAACGTCAATTAATCATGCTAATCAAGATAAAACGAATGACGATGATAAGGAGAAGATTGAGCTACTAACTAAAGAACTAAACACTCTTAAGTTAGCCCATGAAACTATCTTAGGGGATCATCGAGAACTTTTAAGGACTCATGAGAAGTTACGCTTTGAAAAGCTCAACCTTGAGCAAGAGCATGAGTTCTTAAAGGCAATCAATGATGATCTTCGCAAGAAAAGTTCTTCTTACATTGCCAAGCGTTTACTCTTATCTACTTACATGCCTCAAGTCAAGTCTAGTAACAAAAACAAGAAGGATTATTCCTCTAGTAGTAACAATCATCATGTTAAATCCAATGTTGTTGCTTCTAGTAGTTCTCTTGATTCCACTAATGATTCTCTTAGCCAAGTTACACTTGAGCAAGAAAATAGCTTATTGAAGGGAATCATAGAGAAAGGTGTTTACAAGAGCTTTGCCGGGAGTAAGCAATTCGAGGAAATTGTACGCAAGCAAGGAAGGAACCGGAAGAACCAAGGTGTTGGTTTTGAATGAAAGTTCAATGCCAATGGAGTTGAGTGGGAAGAAGATCAATACCCTAAGACGAAGTTTGTTCCTCAACGAGAGAAGTATGATCCTACTTCATTCAAAGGGACACAAGCTCAAGATGATCTTCCACCATAAGACCACAAGCAAAAAGGCAAGGATGAGCTTCAAGAGGAGATTGATGCATTTGAAGAAGCTCCCAAGGCCTTGGTCAAGTGGATTCCCAAGACTACGTCAAGCTCTACTTCATCAAGTACAACTACAACTCCAAGGATTCCCATCAACATGGTGTGGATCCCGAAGAAGAAGAACTAGAGAGTTCTTGAGGGTGACTCCGCCAACATTCTTCACTCATATCATTTTGGCAAGGACAAGTGCAATCAACTTCCACATCTTGCACTAGTTCAAGGAGTCACAAACCCTCTTGTTGGTAAGATAAGGGACAAGGTAACCTAATGCTTTCATAGACATCATCTTGTGTGAGCATCACTCTATGTCTATGGATATCCTTGTTTGTTCCTTGTGGGACTAACCCATGTAGGCATTGAAAGTGCAACTCACTCCAAAGGATTGCTCCAAATGATCTACATCGACATTGAGCATCCACATCTTCAACGCCTACATGAAGTCATCATCGACAAAACTCAAGGTTAGCTCATCCCTCTAAGGGGGGATCTCACATCTAGGGGGAGCTTTACTCTAAGAATTGGGCTAAAGCAACTCTAATGGTGTGAACACATCAATGCATTATGTAAAAGTGGTAACCCCACTTGAGCTTAAACGATGAGTATGACCTATGATCAAATGTTCTCATTTGACTCCTAAGTCAATATACTCATATATAGATGACCTAGTCATCGCCAATTGCTTGATAGATGCTAGAATTGGTTGTGCATGCTTTGCCACATATTTCATTTGTCATCTTACTGTGTGAGCATGTTGGTTGCATATTTTACTCATTCGAGGACATCCACTTGTAGCTTTGCTTGTTTGGCTTCATTTTCTTTTGGCCAAGTGGATGGACAAGAATGCCTAAGAACCTTCTCTAGCTATCTATGCTTTTCTTGTCTCAAACTCTATTCATACTACATCACAAAATTTGATCAAGTTAGATTCGAACCACTGTGTGTGAGGAGCACTCGGAGTCCCCGATTCGTCATAGACTTAAACTTCCAAAACTTCTTTGTGCGTTTTGGTCTCGGTCATACCGAGATCACTAAGTCGATCTAGGTTTTCAATCTTGGTGCAACCGATTTGAACATTTCAGTCTCATTGAGTTGCAGCAACTGCTTGCAGTTATGCATCTCGGTGCCACCGAGTTGTTCCACTCGGTCACACCGACAGGGTCGGACTATATACATACCGAAGGGCAAAAATTTTGGAAATTTCTCTGAAAGGTTTCGCCCGCGCTCAGCCCGCTCTGCCTCCAGGGTCTCCAGATCGTTCTCCTCATCGCCAGCCGCCTCCCGCCGCTGGTCTCCGCCGCCGTCAACGGGAATCTTCACCGTCGTTGCCGCCGTAGCGAGTCCATCGCCGAACTAGGGTATGGACTTGATCACTGTGCTATCCCCATCTGATTCCTAGCACATTGTGTTTGTCATGAATCTTGCCACGATTGAAACTATCTCATCTAGTCAAAACAATTCGTAGATTAGGTTTGATTTGAAAATTTAGGGTTAGGTTTCCGCCGAAACCATCTCGGACCCACCGAGTTGTAGAAATCGGTTCCACCGATTTGGCCAAGGCCATTGCACTTGTGATTCTCGGTCTGACCGAGAATTGCAAATCGGTGTGACCGAGATCAGAACTTTGTGAAACCCTAGCAGTCTCGGTGCCACCGAACTGTGACTCGGTCTGATCGAGTTCACTAGTTTAGGTTCCTAAAGCTGCTTCGGTATCACCAAGTTCACAAATCGGTTGATCCGAAATGCTTTGTGGAAAATCAAAACCAAGTTTTTAACTCAATCTTTTGCAAAAACCTTTGTATTTTGTGATGCTTATCCTCTCTATCTCATCTACATCTATTCACAGGGTCAGCAGTCAGTGCTTGTAGCATGTCTGATCAAAGTGACAGCCAGAACAGGAAAGAGGAGCAGACTCCTATGAGTGAGGGCACTAGTCCCTCTAGTTCCTCAGATGAGGGCAGCGGGAGCACCCCAAGAAATTTACCCAAAGCTGCCACCAGGAACAGGAAGAAGAAAACCTCAGACTCTAAGGATGAAGACTATGTGGCAGAAGAGGATGAAGCCACCTCCAAGAAAGTGCTCAAGAAGGAGTATGGCACTGCTGCAACCACCAAGCCAGGTCTGAACAGGAAAGTCCCTGTCAAGAGGACTCCTATGCTGAAAGTCAGAGCATCAACTCAGGAAACTGAGAGATCAGAACCCAAGGAGCCAGTAGTGGCTGAAAAGAAGAGGAAGGAAAGGGTCAAGAAGATCATGGCCAGGGTTGTTGGGAAGCCTTCCATGATGGAAGAGGAAGAAGAAGAAGAGGCTGCAGCTCCAGCTCCCAAAGCTCAGAAGCTCATGGGTGATGCCATAAGGTCAGGGGCTGCTTCATCAAAGCCCAAAGAAGCACCTAAGGCTGCTTCCAAGCCCAAGACTGCACCCAAGAGGAATACCAGAAACATCCTAGCTGCTGAAAAGAACAAGGCCCCAGTGCCTGAAGCTATTGCAGGAGAAGAAGAATATGAAGAGCATGTTCTGAGAAAGTTGAAGCCTAAGATTCCAGATCATAACGATGCTCATCCTGTTGCTGAGAACATGAAGCTGAAAAAGGATGCAGGTCTCAGACAGTGGAGGTTGACTGATCCTTATGCAGTCAGGAGGAGAACTGCTGTGGACTACAGGTTCCATACAAAGGAACAGCAGGACTTCTATGAGACTGTGCTGCTGGACAAGAAACCAATAGTCTGTGATATGAGATAGGTCGATTGGAAATACATCAAGGAGAATGAGGAACACTACCCAGGAGTGCTTGACAGCTTCAAGGGTTGTGGAGTGGATGAATTTGTTGGGCAGAAGCTCACAAAGTGGAATGATGAGCTCATAATGCAATTCTACTCCACAACACACTTGTATCCAGATGGCAGAATAGTTTGGATGTCTGAAGGTACCAGGTACCCGTCCACTATTGAAGAATGGGCAAATCTGATCAATGCACCAAAGGAGAAAGAAGATGACTTGGATGTCTATGCCAAGAAGAAAATGGATCACAACTCTATGGCACATATCTACAAGGAGATCCCAGATGATGCTCTTGAGACTCACAAGTTTGGGTATGTACATTTTCTTCTGTCAGGACTGCCAACCATCAACTGGATCCTCAGGCACACTCTCTTGCCCAAGTCAGGTGATCATAACATGATCAGAGGCCATGCTATTAATCTGCTACACTTGTTTGATGTGCCTCAAAAGTTCAAGGTTATGAGCCTCATTGTTGAAACAATCAAGAGGATAGCTACAGACCGGAAGAGAAGTTGTGGGTATGCCCCACAGATCCAGGAGCTGATTAACTCCAAGATGGGCACAGGCACTTACTTGTTGGACAAGGAGCACATGCCTATCTATCCATACTTTGAGGACAACCAAGTGGTTATGGATGAAAATGAGCCATCTTCAGTGCAAGCACAAGTGAAGAAGGAGAAGACAAAGACTGAGAAGGTTGCCAAGATGCCAACAATTGATGAGGCATCTGAGTACTTTCTGAAGAGCAAGCAAGACCAACTTGGATACTTGATAGCATCCACTCTGAGGATTGAGAAAGGGTTGGCCACCCTAACTCAAAACCAGGAGAGCCTGGAAAGGATCATGGAACAGAAGTTCTATGACTTAGATGTGAAAGTAACTGAGATCCAGTCTGTTGTGGAGCAACTCCAAGATGATATGCAGGAGAGGAAGGGGAAGACAACCACTGAGGCATTTGCTAGAGTGCCTAGATCTCCGAGATCACCTGTTGTGACTATGACAGACACAAGAGTAACATCATCTGCACCTGCTACAGCTTCAGTGCCACCAGCTCCAGCATCTACTCCACCAGCTCCAACTTCATCAACTGATGCCTTCGTCCTTGGAGTCATATCTACACCACCACATCAAGAGCAAGCCTGAGAGATGACATAGTACTATGCATTTTCTAGGAACTTTTTGGTAACTTGTTGCCAAAGGGGGAGAAAAATGTATAGATCATAGGCTTCGAGAGAGAGAGAGTTTGCTTTTGTTCTCTCTTGTCTTTGTGGTTGAACTTTATTTGCTTTCGCTTGCTTGAGATACCACTTTATTGCCTGTGTGATACAATGATGATCATGTGTTAGATCATATGCTACTTTAATGCTTGTTGGATGACATTATCCTATTTTATCTCTATACGACCATTCACTTTGCTTGGTGATGAGTGCATGTATTTTGAATATTATCTTTTTGAGCGCTCCACCAAGATGTATGTGACATGGGAGAGTAACTCATGAACCTAACTCTATGTGCATTTTCAGTCCAAAGCAAATCTTAAACTATGCACAAATTTAGGGGGAGCTCTCACATTTCACATACTTCTCAAAGCGACGATGTTTTTCAATCTTATTATCTTTTGTCGAAGCTTTGATCTATATGTTGTCATCAATTACCAAAAAGGGGGAGATTCAAAGTGCAACTATCCCTAGGTGGTTTTGGTAATTCCTAACAACATATAGCTCATTGAGCTAATACTATTCCAAGACAAATATTTGAGGAAAGCTCAATGATTAGCATGGCATGGATGAGAAAAGTGGATTCCTCAAAATGCTAAGGATAAAAGGATTGGCTCAAGCTTCAAGCTCAAGACTCTACATTTTATATTTTAGTGATCCAAGATCACATTGAGTCTATAGGAAAAGCCAATACTATCAAGGAGGGATGAGGTGTTGCTTAATGAGTTTCTTGCTTCATAGTGCTTGGTGATATGCTCCAAAACCCTCAACTAGTTTCCCACGTCCACATATGACCTAAACCCAAAGTCCAACTTGGCCCCACCAATTCTTTCTATCTGGCGCCACCGAGTTCAGATGTCATAGCCACTGCCACAAACCCTAGGCAAATCGGTGTCACCGATAGGGATCTCGGTCTCACCGGGACGGGATTGTAATCTCTCTGTTTCCCTTCGTAACGTTTCAGTCTAACCGAGATGAGCGATCGGTCCCACCGAGATTGCAATGTAAACTCTCTGTTTCCTTTTTGTAACATTTCGGTCTCACCGAAATGAGCGAACCGGTCCCACCGAGTTTATCTGAGAAACTCTCTGGTTAGCTTATTACCAAAATCGGTCTCACCGAGTTTGTGTAATCGGTCTCACCGAGATTACGTTATGCCCTAACCCTAACCATATCGGTCCTACAGAGTTGCATGTCAGTCCCACCGAAAATCCTAACGGTCACTAGGTTTACTAAATCGGTCTGACCGAGTTTGTTGATTCGGTCCCACTGAGATTGGTAAATTGCGTGTAACGGTTAGATTTTGTGTGGAGGCTATATATACCCCTCCACCTCCTCTTCATTCATGGAGAGAGCCATCAGAACAAACCTACACTTCCAACTTACCATTTCTGAGAGAGAACCACCTACTCATGTGTTGAGGCCAACATATTCCATTCCTACCATATGAATCTTGATCTCTAGCCTTCCCCAAGTTGCTTTCCACTCAAATGTTCTTTCCACCAAATCCAAATCCTGTGAGAGAGAGTTTAGTGTTGGAGAGACTATCATTTGAAGCACAAGAGCAAGGAGTTCATCATCAACACACCATTTGTTACTTCTTGGAGAGTGGTGTCTCCTAGATTGGCTAGGTGTCACTTGGGAGCCTCCGACAAGATTGTGGAGTTGAACCAAGGAGTTTGTAAGGGCAAGGAGATCGCCTACTTCGTGAAGATCTACCGCTAGTGCGGCAAGTCCTTCGTGGGCGACGGCCATGGTGGGATAGACAAGGTTGCTTCTTCATGGACCCTTCTTGGGTGGAGCCCTCCATGGACTCGCGCAATCGTTACCCTTCGTGGGTTGAAGTCTCCATCAACGTGGATGTACGATAGCACCATCTATCGGAACCACGGCTCAAAAATCACCGTGTCTCCAAATTGTGTTTGAAATCTCCAAACCCTTCCCTTTACATTCTTGCAAGTTGCATGCTCTAATTTCCGCTGCTCATATACTCTTTGCATGCTTGCTTGAATTGTGTTAAGATTGCTTGACTTGTGTTAAGTTTGCTAAAATCTGCCAAAGACTAAAATTGGGAAAAGGTTAAGTTTTTATTTGGTCAAGTAGTCTAATCACCCCCCTCTAGACATACTTCAAGATCCTACATACGTGTTATCTGGCTTCTCTTCAGGCATTTGCAGCTCTGTCCAGTTGTTGATGAAATCCACCAATACTTGAGACTTGATGGTGGTGCGAGGCATATATTTTAAACCATGAGGTCCAAGCTCAATAGCCCACTTGGCTACTCGCCCTGTGGCTTATCTATTTTGAATAATATCTCCCAAAGGAGCAGAACTGACCACAGTGATGGGATGACCCAGAAAATATTGCTTAACCTTCTGGCTGGCCATGGACACCCCATAAACAAGCTTCTGCCAATGTGGATACCTCTGTTTGGACTCAATGAGCACCTCACTGATATAATAAACCGGCCGTTGAACTGGATATTCCTTGTCTGCCTCCTTCCGTTCCACCACAACAGCCATGCTGACAGCCCGGGCGTTAGCAACCACATAAAGCAACAACAGCTCCTTGTTAACGGGAGCAGCAAGGACTGGCGGCTCAGCGAGCTGCCTCTTCAAGTCTTCAAACGTGTCGTTCGCAGCATCACTCCAGACGAAGTCATCTGTTTTCTTCATCATCTGATATAGCAGTATGGCCTTCTCACCTAACCGGCTTATGAACTGGCTTAAAGCAGCAATATGACCCGCCAGACGCTGAACATCATTGATACACTTTGGTTTTGCCAAAGAGGTAATGGCCTTGATCTTCTCCGGGTTAGCCTCAATGCATCTGTTAGAAACCAGAAATCCCAAAAGCTTGCCTGCTGGCACACCAAAGACATATTTGGCCGGGTTAAGCATCATATTATAGACCCGGAGATTATCAACGGTATCCTTCAAATCATCTATCAAAATTTCCTTCTCTCTGGATTTCACCACAATATCATCCACATAGGCATGAACATTGCGCCCAATCTGATTGTGAAGACAATTCTGCACACAGGGCTGGTAAGTCGCCTGGGCACTCTTGAGCCCAAAAGGCATAGATACATAGCCAAAGTCTCCAAAGGGAGTAATTAAAGTTCTTTTCTCCTGGTCCTTAACTGCCATCTTGATCTGATGATAACCAGAGTAAGCATCCAAAAAACTCAAACGCTCACAACCCGCCGTAGCATCAATGATTTGATCAATACGAGCGAGAGCAAAAGGATCAGTCGGACAAGCCTTGTTTAAGTCCATGTAATCCACACACATACGCCAAGTGCCATTCTTCTTGAGTACTAGCACCGGGTTAGCCAACCACTCAGGATGAAATACTTCAACAATGAACCCAACTGCCAAGAGCCGGGCCACCTCTTCACCAATGGACTTACGCCTCTCCTCGCTGAAGTGATGAAGAAATTGCTTGACCGGCTTAAATTTCGGATCAATATTGAGAGTGTGCTCAGCGAGTTCCCTCGATACACCTGACATGTCAGAAGCTTTCCATGCAAAGATGTCCCAGTTCTCACGGATGAACTCGATGAGCGCGCTTTCCTATTTAGGATCCAGATTAGCACTGATACTGAACTACTTGGATGAATCGCCAGGAACAAAGTCAATGAGTTTGGTGTCGTCAGCCGATTTAAACTTCATCACCAGATCATGCTCCGTAGTTGGCTTCTTCAAAGACTTCATATCAGCCAGGTCAACATTATGCTTGTAAAACTTCAACTCTTCTGTTGCACAGACCAACTCTGCATAAGCAGTGTCACCTTCTTCACACTCCAAGGCTATCTTGCGACTTCCATGTACTGTGATGGTCCCTTTGTAACCCGACATCTTGAGCTGCAGATAAACATAACACGGCCACGCCATGAACTTGGCATAAGCCGGCCGTCTAAACAGAGCGTGGTACGGGCTTCTGATCTTGTCCACTTCAAAAGTTAACTTCTCAGCCCTGGAGTCATGCTCATCTCCAAAGGCTACTCCCAGTTTAATCTTGCCAACTGGGTATGCCGACTTACCGGGCACCACTCCATGGAAGACAGTATTGGATGTCTTAAGATTTTTGTCAGTTAACCCCATACGACGGAAAGTCTCATAATAAAGGATATTAATGCTGCTACCTCCATCCATGAGTACCTTACTAAACTTGTAGCCACCAACTTGAGGTGCTACCACCAAAGCTAGGTGACCCGGATTATCAACCCAGGGCGGGTGATCCTCCCGGCTCCATATAATGGGATGCTCAGACCATCGCAAGTATTGGGGAACTGCCGGCTCAACGGCGTTCACAGCCCTCTTGTGAAGCTTCTGGTCCCGCTTGCACAAACTTGTGGTGAAAACGTGATACTGCCCGCTGTTCAACTGCTTTGGATGACTTTAATACCCGGATTGCTGTTGCTACTGACCCCCTGGCCAGATTGCTGATTGTAACCACCCTGGCTACCTTGATTATATCCACCCTGATTATTTTGGTGGTTCTGGAAGCCGGAATTAGAACCGCCACCTCCATAATTCGGGCCTTGGGAACCACCGCCACCTGAGTCGTCGCCCGACCCTTGATCGCTGTCAAACGCGTTAGAGTTTTTGAAAGCCTTCATAATCGTACAATCTTTCCAAAGGTGAGTGGCTGGTTTCCCATGCGTGCCATGCCTTGGACAGGGCTCATTCAGCAACTGCTCAAGAGTAGGACATGATCCGCCTATCCGAGGAGGCGGCCTCTCCTTACGATGTTGATTGTTGCCCTGTGCATTGGTGTTAGTCACAAACTCCGAGCTACCATCGGCCTTGCGTTTACCGTTGCCCCCCTGATTCACCGGGTTATGTTGCGGACCCTTAGCGTTGTCGTTCTTCTTTCCCTTCCCTGTCTTCTCGTCGTTAGACTTCGGGTCCTTGGTACTATCAGAGTTGGCATATTTGACTAGAGCCGCCATCAGCTAGCCCATGTCATTACAATCGCGCTTGACCCACCCCAGCTTCTTTTTAAGAGGCAAAAAACGACAATTTTTCTTCAACATTAAGACCGCAGAGCCGATGTTCATGTTATCGGATGAATGTATGATAGCTTTGACCCATCGCACCCAATGGGTCGTGGATTCACCCTCCTCTTGCTTGCAATTAGTCAAGTCCACAATCGACATGGGTTGTTTGCATGTGTCTTTAAAGTTCTGAATAAACTGGGCTTTCAACTATCCCCATGATCCGATGAGTTGGCAGGCAGCCCCTTTAACTAAGTACGGGTCGTCCCATCCAGCATCATGGTGAAGTATTTATCACATGCAGTATCACTGACCTCCAGCAGCTCCATGTCCATCTCATAACTCTCAATCCATGCTTCGGGGGGTAAATCGACCGTATAATTAGGCACCTTCCAAGGTCCTTTGAAATCCTTGGGCAAACGCTCATTACGCAAAGCCGGCACCAAACAGGGCACACCTGTAGATCTAGAACTTACACCTACTTCCAGTGAAGCCATAGGATAAGCCGGAAACTGTTGATAAACCGCCGGTTGAGCCCCCTACTCAGCTTCTTGACGTATCCTGCCCTGATCGACCGCACCTGGAACACCATTGCGCGTCGGGTCATGGCCACGTGGCTGCTCACGGCACCGGGCGTTGCTCGAAACAGCTGGTGAGTCCATGTGTCTATTGTAGCTCTGGCTTGGGCGAGGGGTTGAATGAATCATGTCTCGGCTATAAGAGTGTGTGAGGGAGTCCTGGATTAGGGGGTGTCCGGATGGCCGGACTAAGACCTTTGGCCGGACTCCCGGACTATGAAGATACAAGATCGCAGACTCCGTCCTGTGTCCAGATGGGACTTTCCTTGGCGTGGAAGGCAAGCTTGGCGATACGATATGAAGATCTCCTCACATTGTAACCGACTCTGTGTAACCCTAGCCCTCTCCGGTGTCTATATAAACCGGAGAGTTTTAGTCCATAGGACGAACAACAATCATACCATAGGCTAGCTTGTACTACCCATATCATCAATATTAATCAAGCAGGAGTAGGGTTTTACCTCCATCGAGAGGGCCCGAACCTGGGTAAAAACATCGTGTCCCTTGTCTCCTGTTACCATCCGCCTAGACGCACAGTTCGGGACCCCCTACCCGAGATCCACCAGTTTTGACACCGACATTGGTGCTTTCATTGAGAGTTCCGCTGTGTCGTCACCATCAGGAAGGATGCTGCATCCCGTCTTTAAAGACGGCGTCGTTGCTAAAGGAGCTTTGGCTGTCGGCCAAACTCTCCAGCTAGGCAGGTTTTTGATGACCGCCTGTCCGCCCGCCGCGCCGACGATGACCTCTCGGGCCATCGAAAGCAATCTTCACATCAGCTCGGAGCTTGCCGAGCAGTTAGATCCGACGGAGCTCCTCTCCCTGAACGAGCTCTTGGATCGCATCACGGCCCTGGGAGTCGCTACAGATTATGGCCAGATTGGGCTTAAACCCGATCAGAGAGAGATCGACTCTCCCCAGGTCACCCATCACGTCGAAGTGGTGGAAGAACAATGCGGCGAGTCTTCGCCCGCCCTAAGGACCAGATGTGTCCGGATTCACGATCCCTCTAAGCCGGACACCCGTGGAGGGGAGGAAGTTGCCCAAACCCTGAACCTAAACTCAGGCAGCAGGCCTGATTCATTGAATAATGTCCAAGAAAGCAAGCTTCCGAATGCGGAAACCGCTTGGCCCCCGAATCTCACATCGGGCAAGGTTCCGGATTTAATTCCACCCGCCCACCCAACTATGCGGGATTTATCCCTAATACGGCAAGAGCCCGGAGAAACAGTACACCACTACTGGGCCAGATTCCTCCTGGTTATGAACAGGATAAAGGACTGCCACGAGAAAGAAGCAATTTCACTCTTCTGTAACAACTGCACGGACATCAGAATCCTCAACGCCATAAGTCGCCGTGAAATTACACGATTCACCGACTTGACATCCATAGTACGAAAGTATTGTGCGACTGAAAGCGTTCGAAAAACCGAAGATAAATTCTGGGACAATCCGGCCCCGAATACAACATGAGTCCGGTACAAAAGGGCGCATTATCGCCAGGCATCTGAGCCAAACATCAAAAAACAAAAACCCTCTATAGGGTACGGGACTGTACTGGAAGGATGGCTCAATGGACCCTGTAAAATTCATAATTCAGGGGAAGCCACACCAACGCACAGCCTTAGAGCATGTTGGATTCTATGGCAGGTGGCCCGAAGTGGCGAGGAGCTGTTAACTCCAGCACCCGAAGAATACCTCCCCAGTACGGTGTCGACAGTCTTTGAGACCTTCACATCAAACAATGCAAGGAAACGAACGCTCCGCAACCTTGCCGAAGTCTACCAAGTAGCAACAATAAACCCATGGAGTGACACGGCTATCACCTTTAATGCCAGTGACGAACCTAAATTCTGGACAGCCCGAGCACCAGCCGCATTGGTCCTCAGTCCGATAGTGGACGGCTTCCGACTTACAAAGGTACTCATAGACGGCGGCAGCAGACTCAACCTCATCTACGAGGAAACCCTGCGAAAAATGGAAATTGACTAGAGCCGCATTGAGCGAAGCAACACAACTTTCAGAGGAATAATTCCAAGCCGGGAAGCGTGCTATTTAGGAAAAATCACACTGGATGTGGTGTTCGGCATGCCGGATAATTACAAATCCGAGGAGGCCACGTTTCAAGTGGCCCCGTTCAGCAGCGGATACCACGCTCTGCTAGGGCGAGAAGCATTTACAATTTTCCAAGCCATACCCCATTACGGGTACATGAAGCTCAAAATGCCCGGACCCAACGGAATCATCACTCTCGCAAGTGATCCGGACATAGCGCTCCGCGCTGAAAACAAGACAGCCGCACTGGCCCTGGAGGCATTACCCGAGGCCCTAGCAGCCGAGGAACTAACTGCGTTGCGCTCTACGGTGGACAGGGACGATGTGATACTAGACAAGAGATCCAAGTCCACCTCTTTCAAACCAGCAGACGAAATAGTCAAATTCCAAGTCCATCCAATGGACCCTACAAAAACGGCCTCCATCGGGGCACAACTAAAACCCGATGTAGACGCCGCACTCAGAGACTTCCTGCGAGAAAATTGGGACATTTTCGCCTGACACCCCTCAGATATGCCAGGAATCCCATGCAGACTGGCTGAGCATAGCTTGAACATCCTAAAAAGGGTTTAAACCCGTCAAGCAGACTCTACGGCGTTTTCCGAACCCAAGAGACAAGCCATGGAAGAGGAGCTAGCAAAACTGCTGGAAGCCGGATTCATCAAAGACATAAAACATCCGGACTGGCTAGCAAACCTGGTGATGGTACCAAAGAAGGACAAATCCTGGCGCCTATGTGTCGATTTCAAAGACCTAAACAAGGCCTGCCCAAAGGACCCTTTCCCACTCCCCCGAATTGATCAAATCATCGACGCCACCGCAGGACACGACTCATTGTGTTTCCTCGATGCATACTCTGGCTACCACCAAATCAAGATGGCAGAGTCAGACCAACCCGCAACAGCATTCATCACCCCATACGGCCCATTCTGCTTCAACATGATGCCCTTCGGGCTCAAAAACGCCGGCGCAACATATCAGCGCATGATTCAGACATGTCTGGCCAACCAGATCGGCAAAACAGTTGAAGCATACGTAGATGACGTGGTCGTCAAAACAAAACACGTCGATACTCTAGTAGACGACTTGAGGCTCACATTCGACAATCTCCGAACATATGAAATTAAGCTCAACCCGGAAAAATGCAATTTCAGCGTACCAGCCGGAAAGCTCTTGGGCTTCATCGTATCCGGTAGAGGAATTGAAGCAAACCCAGCCAAGATCCGAGCTCTGTCACAATTGGATACCCCAAAGGACCTCAAACAAATACAAAAATTAACAGGATGTGTGACGGCTCTAAGCCGCTTTATCTCCCGCTTAGGAGAAAAGGCATTACCCCTCTATCGCCTCCTACGGCGCACCGACCACTTCGAGTGGACAGATGTCGCCACGGCCGGACTCGAAGAAATAAAAGCCATACTGGCAACAAATCCGGTCCTGGCCGCGCCCAACACGGGCAAACCAATGCTATTATACATCGCGGCAACCCATCAAGTTGTAAGCGCTCGTCGTCGAACGAGAAGCAGACGGACACAAGTTCCCCCTCCAAAAACCAGTATACTACGTGTCCACTATACTAACTCCATGCAAGTCACGGTACCCGCATTATCAAAAGATAGCGTACGCGGTGTTCATGGCATCCCGGAAGCTACGACACTACTTTCAAGAGTGCTCCATAACAGTGGCATCCGAAGTACCCCTTAATGATATTATAAACAACCGCGACGCAACGGGCCGGATCGCCAAATGGGCCATCGAGCTCCTCCCGTTCGACATAACTTACAAGCCAAGGTGAGCTATTAAGTCGCAGGTTTTGGCCGACTTCATCGCCGAATGGACTGAAGCCGAACTCCCTAAAGAGTACAGCGCATACTCCAACTGGATCATGCACTTCGACGGCTCCAAAATGTTGGCTGGCCTGGGGGCTGGCGTCGTTCTGACATCCCCAACCGGAGACACAGTCTAATACGTACTTCAGATAATGTACACGGATTCCAACAACGCAGCCGAATACGAGGCCCTTTTACATGGCCTCCGGATGGCAGTCTCCATGGGCATTCAGCGCCTAGAGGTCCGTGGGGATTCAAACCTTGCAATATCTCAAATAAATGGAGACTTCGACGCCAAGGATCCAAAAATGGCAGCTTACCGCAATGCCATCTTAAGGATGTCAGCTCGGTTTGAGGGGCTTGAATTTCATCACATAGCCCGGGAAAATAACCAAGCAGCAGACGTGTTGGCACGCATTGGCGCCAAGCGCGAGGCGTCCCTCCCAACATCTTCCTAGAAAGGCTATTCAAGCCATCCGTATCATGGGAAGGAGAATCCGGAAACAATAGCCCGGACCCAACTACACTGCCCCTCACCGAACATTCTGACACAGTTGGGGGCTCCACCGACGAAACAACGCCGTCAGCCCACGCAATAATGGCAGTCATTGCCCCTTGGACAGAACCATTCCTAGCCTACCTAACTAGGCAGGAACTTCCCGAGGACCAAAACGAGGCCCGCTACATAGTGCGGCGATCTAAAGCCTACAAAGTCCATGAGGGAGAGCTTTACAAGAAAAGCACAACCGGAGTCCTTCAAAGGTGTATCTCTGAAGAGGAAGGGCGAGACCTTTTGGCTGAAATTCATGCCAGACTCGGCAGGCACCACGCCGCAGCCCGGGCCCTTGTAAGCAAGGCCTTTCGTACCGGATTTTATTGGCCAACGGCCTGGGCAGACGCTCAGGACTTAGTGCAACGATGTGTTGGTTGCCAGTTATTCGCCAACCAAAGCCACATGCCGCCTACCGCCCTACAAACTATACCCATTACCTGGCCTTTCGCGGTCTGGGGGCTTGACATGGTCGGACCCCTTAAATGAGGAACCCACAAGCAAAAATATCTACTGGTCATGGTGGACAAATTCACCAAATGGATAGAAGCCAAGCCTGTAAAGTTGGCCGAATCCGGACCAGTGATAGACTTCATATCCGGGGTCGTACACCGTTACGGCGTCTCCCACAGCATCATAACCGACAACGGCACAAACTTCACGGCCGATGAAGTCAAACTTTGGTGCAAAAACATGGGCATCAAGCTCGACTATGCTTCAGTCTATCACCCTCAAACTAACGGTCAAGTCGAATGGGACAACGGTCTCATTATGAGCGGCAACAAACCCAGACTAGTGCGATCCCTCAATGAATCTAACACGCACTGGGTAGAGGAGCTTGACTCCATACTCTGGGGGCTGCGGACCACGTCGAATCGCACTAACGGATTCACACCATTTTTTATGGTATACGGCACAGAGGCAGTACTGCCATGCGACATAATCCATGACTCACCTCGAGTGCGCATGTACGAAGAAAGAGAAGCCGAGCTCGATTGGCAGGACAGCTTGGACGCATTGGAAGAGGAGCGCGATGTGGCAAAAGCTCGTTCCGCATTCTATCAACAGCAGGCTCGAAGATACCAAAGCAGAGAAGTACGGGCCAAAACCTATAACGTTGGCGAACTAATTCTACGCCTGCCGGACAAGAAAAAGGATAAATTAAAGCCCAAATGGGAGGGCCCCTTCATAATCGACCAAGTACTAACCGGCGGAGCGTACCGTCTGCGAAACGCATCGGATAACAGACTCGAGCCGAACCCATGGAACGCAGCACGCCTACAAAGATTCTACGCCTAGCGTCGGACTCCGTGTTCGTTTCCTTCCTCTGTCCCTTTGTTTTATTTTTTATTTTTATTTTTTATTGGCAGTCCGGGATTTTGTTCCTTCTCCCTACCCCTTTTTCTTCTCCCAAGCCCTTAGGGGCTTGCCTGTGCATTGTTCGCACATACCCGACGCGCTACCCGCGCTCATAATACCTTGGGGCTTCTTTACCAAGAAGTTTATATAAAACGGGCATCATGCCCAAAACATGTGTGATGCTTCCGCATGAACCTTTTATACACCATTATATGCATCGATATGACTTAAGTTTTGGCCAAGCTGGGTTGCCTGGCTCCTGTGCTTACCCCTACGTTCCCGTTCGTTCGGCTAGGTGGTAAAGGGAGCACCTCTACGATTGTTACTGCCGGGTCAGCCGGATGTGTACCTCAGACTGGGTGAAGCCGAAAGCTAGCGTTCTTAAGGGAATATTCGGTCGGTGAACTAAAAGATGATCTTTCGTATTTATTCATTTGCCCCCAGATGCTTTTCTGCTCTTTCGGCAGTTCGGACATGCACTTTAGCGCATGCCTCCCAGGGAAAGGAACCCCTAACGGAACTATTCTCCCTGGAAGATGTTTCTTACTAACCATGTAATATAACATAACTAGTTGGGCATTTGTCTGCTAAAGCACTTATGACCCCTACGCCTTGTCTCCATGCATGCCCCGGTTCTTACATAATCGAGAGGGTATTCGGACACACTCTGGACTATAGGGTCCAGAGGTCGAAGCGAAAAGGTCCACAATGACAAACGATCTACAATCCGGCTAGAAGGCATTTTTTATGTCATTTTAAATTATAGAGTCAATCCGACTCGGCATATTCTTCTTCAATACCATCCAACAGGCGGTCTAATTTATAGTCCTGTTGGGAATACTTTGCAGCCAGCTCCACCTGGCCATATGCTAAGCTTACTGGGATCTCCTTTCCGTCCGGACCTATAGGGCCGACCTCGGCCATGTGGTTTGGGTCAGCCTTCGTGTACCGAGTCTTCACCATGGCCCAGGCCTCCCTGGCACCTTGACGGCAAGCCAATATCTTCCACAACCGGAAGCGCTGCCGCACTCCCTCCAGCTTCTTTGTAAGCTCCTCAAGGCCTTCGCGCACGGAGAGGGATGGCCACATAGCCTGGATGACGCTTTGCATTGCCTGCCGAACTCGTTCGTGTAGTTGCAACAGCTCGGGAAGAAGGTCTCCCGTTGAACCGGGCATTTCCTCCGCAGGACGACCTGTCAGCAGACCTACAGACATAGCTCTGTCAATCGACTTTCTCGCCGAATTCTTTTTTCGAAGATTCGTTCAAGCACTTACTAAAAATGCCGCGTCGAAGTCGCCGATTCTCCTTCACGGCAGAAGACAGCTGAATACGAACATCTTTCAGTTCCTCGCCCAGGTGGGTATTGGCGTCTTGAAGCTTGTTCTTCTCCTGCCTAACCCACGTCAGCATGCTCTCGCCAGCCTTTAGTTGGCGTAGGAGATGTTGCTTGTCCGGATTTACTCCGGCCTCATCTGCATTATTATCGTCAGGGTTGCACACCTGCCGCATTTCAAAACGGAATTATCTTTCGAAGTATATATTACCTGCGGGCGTCCCCTTGACATTTTCTGAAGTGGCCAATGCGGCCTCGAGCTGGGCCTTGCACTCTTCGAGCTCCTGGGACAATTGTGTATTCTTCTTTGTAAGACACTGCATAGCACATGATCCTTCAAACAGTTATCTTCACTGTTTCAAGTCTCGGGGGCTACTGACATATACAACCTTCAATTCTACTCACTTGTATGTCTTTCACATACTGCTACTTGGCTCTGGCTAGACCATTTTGAGCAGCACGAAGATATGCATCTCCTGTATTAAAGGCGTCCAACGCCTCTGGGGAAAAACACGCGTCACGAAGAACAGTCTGGCGACGCCTGTGGTTCAGGGCACTCTCCACCTCTGAATTGGTGGCAGATAGCCCGTCGGCGTCCTTTGTCGGAGGAGCGCCCGAGGCGCGCCCCGTGTCCGCCTCCGCTTCCGGACCTGGCCTCGAACCTTGGCCGGTGGACATAGTGCGGCGGGCTCTCTTCTTTCTAATAAAATCATGAGCATTAGTAAGACTCAAGGGCATAAACCCTAGGCGTTAAATTCGCACGCCATACCGTTGCGCCGGAATCTCGATCTGGTCCGCACTTCTTTTTGGCCCGCCTGGCTTCAGCGACCCTTGTTGGCTGCCCACCGTGGGCTCGGCCTTCCGCCTCAAGGATTTACCCTGTGAAATGCTATTAGTTACGGCATGCAAAATAAAGCATGAGAATACTGGGAATTCAGTCTTAGTTACCTTTGAGGCTGGAAGTAGTCCGGGATAGTCGGTCGTGATGGCTACTAAGGAGTTGTCCTTGCTCAATTGATGAAATACTCCATCAATCAACTCCACGCATAAGTCCGGATCTTCTTGGGAGTCCGGATCGAGGGACCGTTCCGGGTCCTCGGGTTGTGGAGCAGGGTTGTTTATTTCCTTCACAGCCTGGCGCAGCTCCTACGTTTAAACATTACTAGACTAAGTACTCAACTACGGGAATTTCGAAAGCGGACGGGCAAGTGAAAGTGTCCGCTCACCCAACTAGGTGGATTGTACATGGAGAATCCGCCTCCGGGTTGACACGGAGGAATTCTTCCTCTTCCCCCTTGTACAAAGTGGATAAGATTCTCGTTAAAGTGGCGGCCGAATCTGGCCCCTTGCGACCGCACCGGGTAGCGTCATCCTCCCCATTGAAATCCCACATGGGGTGGCCTCTGTATTGAAGCGGTTGCACCCCTCGCGTAATGCATATGGCCATGACCTTGATCATGGTCAGTCCGAAATGAGCCAACAACCTTATCCGGCCCATCAGGTACAGAACGTCCCTGTCAGCTTCCCTCTGAGGGTTCTGCGGGCGCCAACTCGGGCGCTTCTTCAACGGGGCATTATTGAACTCGGGGAGGCCGATCCGTACAGGGTCCGGCAGGGGGACGTCATCTATATAAAACCACTCTGAGGGCCAGTCTTCGGACACCCTCTTTGGGGTACCGGATAGATATTCGGTCCCGGCGATGCGCCATAGTTCGGCTCCGCCCACCTGATAAATAGACCCCTCTTGAGAATGGGGCACAAGGAAAAACAATCTCTTCCACAATGTGAAATGGGCCTCAACACCCAAGAACAGCTCACAGAGGGCCATGAAGCCCGCGATGTGCAAAATAGAGGCGGGCGTGAGGTTATGTAGCTGGAGGCCGTAGAACTCCAGCAACCCTCGGAGAAATGGATGAATTGGAAATCCTAGTCCTCTCATCAAATAAGGGACTAAGCATACCCGCTCTCCTTGAGAGGGATTGGGGACGCCCTCCACCTGCTCTCCGCCGCTATAGGCGGCAATCCCGGCTCGAACTGGGACCATATATGCTGGGGGAGAAGCCCTTGGACCGAAGCACTACTAACTCGCTATGCGGAACGGAACACCGCCCCCAATCTTCGGGTCGAGGGCTGGAGGCACGAGAGAAGGAGCGGCACCGACTAGCCATGATGGAATGGATCTCTGTCAAAGGCGCTCTGATGAAGACTCGCGGAGGGAAGATGGTGCGAATTGGATCTAAATCCTCGTCTCTTTTATGGGCGGCTCATTAACGCAACCGGGGGGTAAGTAAAAAAGAAAATCCCCTGGCTTTTCGCATTCGTTTGACGCGTGGAAGATGCTCATTATGGGGCACAGAAGCCGAGGAGGACAGCACGTAATAGAAGTCGAACACTATTCGACGGATACAGGGAATTTGAAGGAGAACCCGCCTTGCAATGCCGAAGACAACTTGCGCGCCGGACTCGTCGTCATTGAAGCCTGGTTCGGGGGCTACTGAGGGAGTCCTGGATTAGGGGGTGTCCGGATGGCCGGACTAAGACCTTTGGCCGGACTCCCGGACTATGAAGATACAAGATCGAAGACTCCGTCCCATGTCCGGATGGGACTTTCCTTGGCGTGGAAGGCAAGCTTGGCGATACGATATGAAGATCTCCTCCCATTGTAACCGACTCTGTGTAACCCTAGCCCTCTCCGGTGTCTATATAAACCGGAGAGTTTTAGTCCATAGGACGAACAACAATCATACCATAGGCTAGCTTCTAGGGTTTAGCCACTCCGATCTCGTGGTAGATCTACTCTTGTACTACCCATATCATCAATATTAATCAAGCAGGAGTAGGGTTTTACCTCCATCAAGAGGGCCCGAACCTGGATAAAAACATCGTGTCCCTTGTCTCCTATTACCATCCGCCTAGACGCACAGTTCAGGACCCCCTACCCAAGATCCGCCGGTTTTGACACCGACAGTGTGCCTCCTGCTGCACCAATGCGGTCTAAAGAAGCTCCCTAGCCCTTCATGTTTCAATCGCCGCCGGAGAGTCGCCATCTACTGGGAGAGCCGCCAGCCGTGTTGCCACAGAAATCATGTTATCCAACGGGTTAGAAAAATGACCCGGTGGAATTGGCACATGTTGAGGCAGAACAGTGTTCAAACGAGGTGGCTCTGTTATACGTGGCTGAACCGGCGTTCCGGCCCCAGGTGCTGCAACCTGGTTTAACTGTGGCGGGTTGCTGGTCCCCGCCCTAGGCGTGCAAAAAAGATTTCTTGCCTCATAAACCGAAGGTAGATGAGACCTATGCCTCCTTCTCAGGACTTCATTTGAAGCGTTCGATCCATCGTGAGCCGGTAGGCCTCTGCTTGAATCTGTTGTGCCTGGACATCCAGGGCAGCCTACTCTGCAGCCATCCTGACGTCCTCAGCCGCCAGATCTGCCTTGGCTTGTTCTATCTCCTCTTGCAACTTTGCAACCTCTACATTATGCTGATCTCGATTCGCCGGGTTTTCCTCTGTTGTCAACAAGGCTGTCAACTTATCCAACAAATCTGTCAAAACTTAAGCCGACGGGCGCACAGGACCTCCTGCCCCAGCTGCCATTGTTGCTGTTGACCCGGAGGTCATTGCTGGCATGGTTGAGGAAGTCTGCACAGGCTGCGTCCCAGCCATAAAGATTGCAAACCGATTCGGCGGCTCATAAGGGTCCGGAATACTGTCGCCATCGGAATAGCCCCCAAGCCTATCATCTTGCAGCTGATACAACAAAGTAGTCTCGCCCGTGGACAACTCACCATCCGAGTAGATGGCCGTCTCACCGCCAGACATAGATCCTTCATCAAATTCCCCTCCATGGACGCATCCCAAGAAGGCACGCTTCACGGCGGGTTGAGCTCGGGCGGGTCTTGCACGCTGAGCCATCTCAATGATGTCGGTGCAGATGTCCGGCTCAAGTCCCGGCTCACTGATCTTGCCGATGAAGACGTGAATTCCATCGAAGGGGACCTGGTACCCGTACTCAATTAAGCCGGCCTCGGGGCCCCAGCCTACATCGTCGATGTAGAGCTTGCCGCGACGGCTCTTGGTCATCCAGCCCACAGCGTATCCCTTGATCCCTTCGAAGCTGCCCTTCAAGAACTCGAAACCACCATGCGATGGCCCCATGGTGGGCGCCAACTATCGTGGAATAGTCAGCCAGATATCCTCTTGAAAGGACTTTGTCGTGAAGCCATCGCCTCTAGGTTAGCTTAAAGGGGTTAAACGGGACAAAGGACAAAGGAATTTATACTGGTTCGGCCCCTTGCGGTGAAGGTAAAGGCCTAATCCAGTTTGAGGTGGTATTACTTATGTCTCGATTACCAGGGAGCGAATCCTCTCCCCTCACCACCGGTCTGCACCCTCCCCTTCCCTCCCCTCCACTCCTCCCTCGCCTCCAGCCAGAATCGTCGCTCCCGCCTTCCACCACCCCCTCGTGCCATTCACAGCGCCACCGCCACCAACCGCCCCCGTCTCCCTCACCTTGCCACCAGCCCCCACCTTCTCTTCCCCTCCCAAGGGAAGGGAAGGAATTGAAGGAAGGGAGGGAAGGCTGACCCAGGAGGTCGTTCAAGCGCCCAAATCCACACCGCTGCCATCGACACGCAGGGCTGTAGATATTTTCATCCGTTCCCCTCCCCTCTCCCGATGGATGGCGACGACGAGATCTCCCCCGATGTCGACGCCGGGGAGCCAGCGACCGCAGCGGCGGGGCCGGATGGTCGGTGCGCGGGGCGATCCTCTGGGACGAGATCCTGCCACACCGCTCGCTTCGGGTGCTCCTCGTCGAGCACAACGACTGCACCCGCTAGGTCGTTTTTTTGACACCTGAAACAGTAGGAGAGCCTCCTACTGCAAATTTAATAAAAGAATGGAAGTATGTTACAAAAGATTATTTACAAATCATCCCATTTGGGGAATGAGGGGGGGTGGGGGGCCTATTAGAGGGAGTTAAGGAAGGATGAGAGAAAGGGTTTATGTTTATCTCCTACTCTACAAGTCAGGAGAGCAAGATCTTCCTTTAGTCTAGCAAGCCAGGAGGCTTGGGATGGAAGCACTCCTCGAAAGTGCTTATTATTACGTTCCTTCCAGATGCTCCAGGCAGCAAGCATGAAGATTTCCATGAACAGTGGTTTCTTCCAAGAGATTTTGGCTTGTTCAACCCAATCAAGACGTGAAGGTACTGCATGGCCCCTGATCTGAAGTTTGTCCCAACATTGAAGGCTGAAATTGCATTCCAAGAAGAGATGCTCCACTGTTTCATTGCTGCAATTGGGGCATAGGAGGCAACTAAAGTCATTGCCAATGTTATAGTGTCTCCTTTTGAGCATGTCTCTGGTGTTGAGTCTATCCGAGAGTAGCAACCAGCCAAAAACTTTAATCTTCATTGTTGCTTTAGATTTCCAGATCCATCTATATGCTCGGTGTGCATGGACATCCTTGAAGTAGAAAGTGTAGAACCTGTTGGCTGAGTAGTAGTTGGTCCCCCAAATGCATGTCCATTCATCATTAGTCAGGGGGTTTAGGAATTCAACGTGCCTGGTTTTCTGCTGGAGGTCTCGAGTCTCATCAAGGGCTTGGGTGGAGAGTGGTAGATGAAACGTTTCACTAAGAGACGTGTTGTTCAAGAAAGCTCGCACAGATATATCTTCCTCTTGAGTGAAGGAGAATGCTCTGGGGTGGGTCTCAGCCAAAACGTCGCCAATCCAGGCATCCTTCCAGAATAAAGCCGAAGATCCATTGTGAATAGTCACCTTGGTGACACCTCTATATACTAGCATGAGTTTTGAAACGTCTCGCCACCAGAAAGAACCACACGGATCGGTTGCATGTGGGATTTTATGGGTGTAATATGTGTTCCAAATCAACTCCACCTAAGGTAGGTCCCAGTGGTTATAGAATTTGTGGAGGAATTTGAGGAGTAGCGCATCACTTTGCACCTGAAGATTAAGAATGCCAAGCCCTCCACACTCTTTAGGTTTGCAGATCATGTCCCATGAGGCCAAGGAGTTGCACTTGTCACCTTGGTCAGTTTTCTTTGTCCATAAGCATTTTCTTCTGATTTTGTCTATGAGCTCAAGAATGCCCGCCAGGTCGTCACCGCACTCCTCCGCAATAGAACCAACTTCCTTCTTCTAGCTTAGCCCGTCAATTTTTCTGCTGCTGAACTGGGCTCTGTTTCTGTTTCTTCTCGGGAGGTGACGCCAGTGGCGGCGGCGGCGGACAAGATGAAGGTGTGGGAGGTCATGCGAGGTCGCGCATACGCCTTTGAACTCGTGCTCACGGAGGTCAACATGCCCACGCTCTCCGGAATCGACCTGCTCTCCAGGATCGTCGCGGGAGACGAGTGCAAGAACATCCCTGTTATAAGTAAGACCACCGGCGTACGACTAACGCTTCATATCAGCTTGAATTATCATCAGTGGCGTAGGGCTCAGGACGATGGATGGAGGGATTTGGTCTGATTTTAGTGATGCTAGAGAGAATTTGGTTGGAATTGATGGTGTTATGTAGCACTTCAGTGTTACCTGACTTTGAAATAGGTAGATGGCAGCTTGGATTGATTTCGTCCATGCCTGCTTGACGAACTGAGATGTTCTGCAGCCAGCTGCATTTGGTGGTGCGGTGCACACACTGAAGATACTGAATTCACATGCTTGTTAACTGAATAGAGCCTCTTGTTCTGCAACCTGCTTGACTAACTCACACTGTTAGGATTGACAAGACTGGCGTGGAGTTCCCGGGCTTACAAAAATAGAGTTCAGTGGTGAACTGCCAATGGAAATTTCAGTAGTAAAAGCTGGGACTCTAAATTTCAAATTTCCATAGTACATCGGTAGGAACTTGGGTTCTGTATGTTCAGATAGATATTATGCAAATGTGCACCCTTATTTCAAGTATTTTAGGACGGAGGGAGTGTTTTTTACATAGTATACTTCTGACCATGGCTCATACCCGGCAGCCCTATTCGCCGCGGCTTTCTGATGGCTGTTGCAAATTCCTAGCTTCAGTATGCATTCACTGTGTTGTGTGTGTGTGTGTGTAACCATTGTGTAGATTGCAAAATGGCTAGCAAAACAGGAGCAGTACCATGAAGCAGCTATGTGTCTTGTTATCTGCTCTGCTTTCATGGGCATGCCTGTGTATCTCATTAAATTCGGCCTCTGAAGCAAAACTTGCTTCCATGCTCTGCTTCAGATAGCACACAGACAAGATACTACTCCATACACTACTACTGCTACTGTATTTCATTTCATAGTTCAAAATGCTACTACTGAGTAGCACATATTTTCATTTCTAATGAGTGATGTTTTTCCTAGGAGAGAAAATAGCAGTAGCCATGTACCAGGAATGCATTTTTTTCTAAGGTGATTCATCTAGTGACTGCATTGCTTTTGTCCCAATTTTGATAGGCCCAAGTAAATGAGTGCTCGAAAGCATGCCCATGCTTTTGCCCCCCTTCTCTTGGGACTGGTCTTCTCCCCCTTTATGCCATGTTCTTTTGAACAGGAAAAGAGGCCATAACCCTTGTAATTATGCACAAGCTCTTTGCTTTTTACCTGCAAAAATTGTTAGTTCTTCTAAAAAAATTGTTAGTTGATGGTTGTCCAACTGCAGGTCCAGCCAACTAGTAGTCAGGTGTAGATGCTTGAATTGCATAGGGCCAACTAATTGCCCCTTGCTGGCGGCAAACAAACAAGATTTTGTGCCATGCTTTTTTGGTAGTATACTAGTACAGGCCGAACTTGCTGACTGATAGGTGGATTGGTTTGTCCATGTTGTGCAGGTAAGGAGGGCGAGATGGTGAAGCACAACAATGTCATCCCCAACGGCCACTTGAAGAAGCACTGGCAGAACTATGTCAAGACGTGGTTCAACTAGCCCGCCCGCAAGTAGAGGCGCCGCATCGGTGAGCACCCCCAGATCCTGGCTGTGATGTCTCTGTTTTCCCTTTGTGCGTGAGGATCTGTAATTTTAACATCGGTAGTTTGGTATCTCTTATGATTATGGTGATGTACATGACTGTAAAGGATGTGGTTGGGAGTTGATCTATAAAATGCTATAGAATGCCATCTATGATATCTGTTAAGCCTTTGGGTCAGTTAGTTTTTTCTAGTACATCTACCATGAATTCAACTTTGATGCTAGGCTAGACGTCTCTGGTACACATCTGTAGTGCCATGTCTCTTTATGTTTGTAAGTTGAGTCCAGCAGTAACATGTGAGTAACATTTGCACTGGTGTATGCATTTAGCTCTAAGGAATTAAGTGCATGTTTGCTACAGCAGACAGCACTGGTGTATGCATTTACCTCTAAGGAATTAAGTGCATGTTTGCTACAGCAGACAGCAGAGCAGAGTAGATGTATCATCATTATTTTTTTGTTGTTGATTTACTAGTAAGTTACAATCCCGTGACAATTGTTTTGGTCGCGGACAGCTTGTGCATTATGTTCTGAAGGGTGTTCTTCCAATATGATAGCGCTTTGCAGCCTGTGCTCATTTTTATTGCCTGTTTTCCTTATGATTTATTCGTCTGATTTTTGGTATGTTCTGAAGGGTATTCTTCCAATATGATAATATATTCTGAAGGGCATTCTTAGGATCCTTATTTTCTTTTCCTGATGTCTTGCTTCTGGGGCAGCATTGTACATCATTCTCCTCCTTTATTTATTCTGTGATCTGCCAGTTTGCGGCGTCCATCGCTTCTGTCCAAGTGCTCTTCATCTTGTGTGTCATCTGCAAGGAAATCAAGTTAACTAGGTGTTGCTCTTTTCATGTTCTGCTTCATACATACATGCATATGTGATTGCTCCCTGCCTTCCTGCGTGCTACATCACTGCTAGCATAAATCAAAGAGAAGAAAGAAATCTACCTATTTTTTTCTGCAGCCTTTAATGAATTCAATGAATTTGTAGCCTTTAATGAATTCAATGTATGACTGTGATGAGAATTATGGTACTACTTGCTGTTTGCATCCTATACTTTGCTTGTGAATGATGCTATGTTGTTCTGCAGACTGTCATATATTTTTGTGTTGTTTTTGCTGAATAGATTGAATATCTTTGCTACATACTGTAGCTTGTAGATTTGCAAACTAACCTTCTATAGTTATCTTCCTTTTCTACAGACCGCCTATGACGTGGACGGCGACGACAACAGGAGGACGCCAGTTCTGGTCGGGAACATGGCCTTATCCTGCTCGAGGAGGGACGCACCTAGGCATCGGCCCTGTCCGGAAACAAGGGGTCTGCTCCTCTGCTTCCAAGGCAACCAAGTTGCCCTGCCTGAGCTCGATGAGTCCAGCCCGGCCACGACCATGCACTGCTCCCAGCAGGTAGCACCTCCCTCTCCCTCTGCTCACTCATGTGCTGCTACTCTCCCTGCACGGGCTGCTGCTATCGTAATTTTTATAATGGTTGATGTTTGTTAGCTAGTTAAACGGCTTGCTTTCTGCTAATGGCCCATTAGGTAGAGTAGCTATGCACCTGGTGGTGGTCATGGCCAACGGCGTAGCCAGGATTGGCTGACGCCCCGGGCCAAAAGTGAAGGGCCAAACTTTTGTCTCAAAAACTATCCCAGTTTTAAGTCATACAAAAGTAACGCTCATTTTTAATGATAAAAATATGAACACGCTCCTTGATAGATACATCTCTAGACTCATCAACCAGTAAGGAAAATTATCTATCTCCAATTTCATCAATAATGGCTTTGGAGGTCTCTTTTGCACACGCCTTGCACAAGTCCAATTGTATCTCAGGTGAAATTAGCTTATGGTTCGCTCCTGCATCCCCAATCAATTTGCATGCCTCTCGGTCTTTCTCTATGAGCCAGCCCAACAATTCCTTAAAGTTACCCTTATTCTTTGAGCTAGTAGACTCATCATGTCCACGAAAAGCTAGACCTTGTAGCAGCAAAAATTTGATAACACGCAATATAATCAAGAGACGAGCTTTGTATTCTTCTTCGTCCTTCTGAGTACCTCGATCAAACACATGTGGCAGATTTTGCCACTGATTTTTGAAAGCCTCATAGTGTTGTCTAGCCTTATTATGAGCACTATCATGTTTACCAACATGTTCATCAAGAATTGTGGTACCAAGAATCATGAAAGCTTTTAAACCCTTTTCCTACCCATTTCCGTTCATGTACATGATCAGTTGGTTGGCATGGACCCTTCTAGCAAGATCCCTAATGTCTGGATCCAAATTCTCAATAGGTATTCTCTTACCAGGGTCTGGTTCGATATCAGCGGGCTTAAGTTGAGCCGTAACATGAGGAATATCATCACCTGGTCGTGTTGAAGGGCCTGTTTCTGTTACTGTGGAATCAGGGCTTTGTGGTTGAAAAAGAAGATGTCATTGTCCTGGTTCTTTTATTTATCTTGTCTTCCTGAAAATTGGAACAAAAATTAGGAAAGTAGTTTCTACTGCAGCAATCAAACAACCAATCAATCCATCAAGGTGTATTTTGAAGCAGCAATTTGAATGGAGCAAAAACATCTAATAGATGCTCTGTTGTGTGCTTTGTCAAATAAAATTAGGATTTGGGAGTGGCCGAGTGGGCAGAGCCGTGGAGGACAGAAGAAGCATACCTGGCTCTGGCTGGCTGAACGGTGGCGCCGTGGCGGGTGGCAGGAGGCGGGGCGAGGTCGCCGGCCGGCCGGACGGTGGCCCCAGGACGGAGGCGGGGCATCGCTGGACGAGAGGTCGGGCGAGGTCGCGCACGAGCGGCTGAGTGCAGGTGAAGCCGTGCAAGCGGGGTCACCGCCTCGCCGGAGTGAACGCTTGGACGGGGTCGCCGGATTTGACAAGCGGCGGCCGGCAGCTGGCTGCCTGCGTCGATGAGTAGCGTATAGGGTTCGTCTCTGCCTCTCTGCTCTTTGGCTCTCTGCACGGTCAACTGGTCGAGAGGGCCTGGGCAGCCGGCGGGTGATGGGCTGGGCCAAGCCAACGCCCCAGGCCACTTTTGAAAATCTAAAAAATATAGGCTAAAAAAATTCCCATGCCCCGGGCCATGGCCCTGGTGGCCTGGGGCCCAGCTACGCCTTTTGGTCATGGCCTTGCTGCTTCATTAGTTTTTTTCCTTTGGGTCATTAGCTAGCTATGCTATGCATGTGGTGATTAATTTGCAAGAAAGAATTTCTGTCCTTGTTTTCATTTCCTTGCTCTAGTCAAATTCATCCTTTTTTAATACTAGCACTAGCACATCAGAGTACTAATACTTGTTAGATTTTGAGTATGCCACTGGTGCTAAAACAACAACAACAACAACAACCACCAATTACCATAGCATGCCTCTGTTTTGGTAACTAGTTGATGCACTCAATTAAATTAGCCCAACGACTAATCTAGTACATTATTAATTGTTGCTCTTCCACTATTAAGGTATCTCTTGGTTTGCAATGGTACAGCTATAAATGTCATTTTTTTGAATGGTCTGTTCATAATATATTTGCCCCAGTTTTCTAATTCTTCTCTCATTCATGTAACAGGGTGACAGAGGAAGCCATGTTGCCGTTTTGTTTGTTCCCAGCCCTGAATATGGTCGTCCAGCTAGTCTGGCATGTTGTTTGTCTGACTATGGTCGTCCGGCGAGTCTGTCATGTTGTCATTTTCTTGTAAAGCACTACTGTATCACACATGTAGAGCTTGTTACACTTGTAGAGCTTGTAAAGCAGTATTGTATCACACTTGTAGAACTTGTAGAGCTTGTATTACACATGATCATATGTATTGGCACGGATAAAGCTTGTTACTTTTGTTGCCACTGTATTACGTGATTTGGTTGCTCTTATTTGAAGTATTATGTGAGCTTTTTGTTTGCCAATTTAAATACTGGTTGAAATATGAAGAATATGAGCCTGATAGATGGGACCCACTTACCAGAACATGACCAATGGGACCCCTGGGACCCATCTTACTAGTGGACCCATTTAATAAAAGAGGAAAATGAAATTGTTTAGACAAAAAGGCACGGCCCAACAATAAAAAGGCTGCAACATTGGGCTTGGCCCATGAATTCGATCAAAAATGGATAGAAAAAATAAAAAGGCTGAATTGTTGGGCTCGACCCATCTAAAACACCAAATTGGACCGGGCTGATTTTAATTTTTGACCTTTTCAATTGGTCACAATTTTACCACGTAGATTGCCACATCGGATCCGACGTGGCCTGGGCAGACACCTAGTGACCAAAACAAAAGGTCATGGGTTCCACGACCTTTTGTTTTGGTCGTAAATGTCTACGACCTTATCCCGAAGAAGGTCGTTAATTTGAGTTTACAACTGCCAGCTTTTGACCATCTGCTTTTGGTCACAAAAAGGTCGCAAATGAAAAACAATGACCTTTTAGTGACTAATAGTGGTGGTCACAAGTTGACATATTTCTTATAGTGCCAGCTCAAGAACACCTCACCTCCTGAGGCTCATTCATCCTTTGTACTTGTTCATCCATAGCCCCTCGAGGCAATCCACCACACCACACTGGAGTAGGGTATTACACCATAATGGTGGCCTGAACCAGTATAAATCTCTGTGTCTTTGTGTCTCTTTGAGCTCGACGCGTTAGGCCAAGGTAGATCATGAGTAGGCAGGCTGGGCAGGTTGAGATCTCCGCACGCACCCTAGAGTTCGAACCTTTCACGGGTTGCCAGATCCCGAAATCTGACAGGCATTTCCTGACATCTACTAATATTACCTATTCTCTGTCATTCATCACAAGACAAGACATACTTATGAGCATCTTTAAAGAGAGTAGGCCAATAAAAACCGGATTGTAATACCTTGTGTGCAGTTCTATCTCGAGCATGGTGTCCTCCATAAGCTTT
Organism: Triticum aestivum; assembly: GCF_018294505.1. Lineage (NCBI taxonomy): Eukaryota > Viridiplantae > Streptophyta > Magnoliopsida > Poales > Poaceae > Triticum > Triticum aestivum. The sequence goes on from NC_057798.1 coordinate 617,967,354, forward strand.
GGGTGACACTTGCGTAGGATTTGTTCATGTTCATGCTCAGGTATTTAATAGCAGCATGATTGGTGTGAACAGTTACTTCAGAATCAACAATATAAGATTTGAACTTATCACAAGCAAAAAAAAACTACTAAGAATTCTTTTTCAGTAGTAGCATAGTTTCTTTGAGCACTGTCTAGAGTTTTACTAGCATAAAGACTAACATTTAATTTATTATCAACTCTTTGTCCTAGAACAGCACCAACAACATAATCACTAGCATCACACATAATTTCAAAGGGTAGATTCCAATCAGGTGGTTGAAAAATAGGTGCAGAAATCAAGGCTTTTTTAAGGATTTCAAATGGCTCTACACAATCATCATAAAAAACAAAAGGAACATCTTTTTGCAAGATATTAGTGAGAGGCCTAGAAATTTTAGAGAAGTCCTTAATAAACCTCCTATAGAAACCAACATGACCAAGGAAACTTCTTATACCTTTGACATCTTTAGGACACGACATTTTTCAATAGCATCGACTTTAGCTTTATCAACTTCAATACCTCTTTCAGAAATTTTATGCCCCAAGACAATACCTTCATTAACCATAAAGTTGCACTTCTCCCAATTCAAGACAAGATTAGTTTCTTCACATCTCTGCATAACTCGATCAAGGTTGCTCAAGCAATCATCAAAAGAAGTTTCGTAAACGGAGAAATCATCAATGAAAATCTCAACAATCTTTTCACAAAAGTCAGAGAAAATAGCAGGCATACATCTTTGAAAGGTGGCAGGTGTATTACATAAACCAAAAGGCATACGTCTATAAGCAAAGGTACCGAAAGGGCAAGTAAAAGTAGTATTTTCTTGATCCTCTTTTGACACAAGTATGTGAGAGAAACCAGAATAACCATCTAGAAAGCAAAATTGTGTATGTTTTGATAGTCTTTCTAGCATTTGATCAATAAAAGGCAGAGGATAATGATCTCTCCTAGTAGCTTTATTCAACTTTCTAAAATCAATAACCATTCTATAACCTGTAACAATTCTTTGTGGAATCAATTCATTCTTATAATTAGGAACAACTGTAATACTTCCATTCTTAGGGACACAATGAACAGGACTTACCCATCTACTATCAACAATAGGATAAATTATACCTGCCTCCAGAAGCCTTAGTATTTCATTTCTTACCACTTCTTTTATCTTAGGATTTAACTGTCGTTGATGATCAACAACTGATTTAGCATCAGGCTCCATATTAACTTTATGCTGACATAGAGTGGGACTAATGCGCTTAAGATCATCAAGAGTATATCCAATAGCAGCACGATGCTTCTTCAGAGGTTTCAATAATTTGTTTTCTTCATGCTCTGAAAGGTTATCACTAATAACAACATGATATATCTTCTTTTTATCAAGATAAGCATAGTTCAGAGTATCAAGTAATTGTTCAAGCTCAAACACGGGATCGCCCTTGGGTAGAGGAGGATTCCCAAGAATCTCAATAGGCAAGTTGTGTTTCAAAAAGGCATTTGGTTAAAGAAAATCTCATCTAGTTCCCTCCATTCATTCATAAACATGTCATTTTCGTGGTCTAGCAAATATTGTTCTAAAGGATCCGTAGGAGGCACGACAATACAAGCAAGACCAATATTTTCATCCTTACTAGGCAATTCTTTATCATGGGGTTGTCTACGAAATTTGTTGAAATTAAACTCATGGGACGCATCCCAAAAACTTACAGTAACAGTTTCTTTCTCGCAATCTATCTTAGCATTAATGGTGTTCAAGAATGGTCTACCAAATATAATGGGACAAAAATCATCTTGTGGGGAACCAAGAAAAATAAAATCAGTAGGGTCTTTCACTTTCCCACACATGACTTCAACATCTCTAACAATCCCAATTGGTGATATGGTATCTCTACTAGCAAGCTTAATAGTAACATCAATATCTTCTATTTCAGCAGGTGCAATAATATTCATAATTTCTTGATATAAAGTAAAGAGAATTGCACTAACACTAGCACCCACATCACACAAGCCATGATAAAAATGGTCTCCTATTTTATAAGAAACAACAGGCATGCCAACAATAGGCCTATGGTTATCTTTAGTATCAGGTCTAGCAATTCTAACAGTTTCATCACAAAAATAAATAACATGCCCATCAATATTATTGACCAAGAGATCTTTAACCATAGTAATACTAGATTCAAATTTAATTTGCTCAGGGGGTGTAGGTGTTCTAGTATGACTCTTACGAACCACAGTTGAAGCTTTAGCATGTTCCTTTATCCTAACAAGGAAAGGTGGTTTCTCAATATAAGCAGTAGGAATAACAGGATCAACATTATAAGTAATAGTTTTTTCTTCAACTTTAATGAGTTCTACTACTTTTATTTCGATGGGAGGATGATATATAAACCACTTATCCTTAGGGAGATCAACATAAGTAGCAAATGATTCACGGAAAGAGGCTACCATCTCAGAGTCAAGTCCATATTCAGTGCTAAATTAACGGAAAGCATTGGTATCCTTAAAAGATTTAACACAATCAAACTTTAAGTCTATGCCTGACTCTTTACTTTCGTTGAGTTCCCAGTCTTCAAAGTTGCGTTTAATTCTTTCCATAAATCACATTTTAATTCAATAGTCTTCTTCGTAAAAGAACCAGTACAAGAAGTATCGAGCATGGATTGATCATTACGAGAAAGCCGAGCATAAAATTCTGAATAATATTTCTCTTGAGAGCTCATGATTGGGGCATGAATATAATTGATTTAAGCCTCCCCAAGATTGAGCGATACTTTCTCCTTCACGAGGCCAAAAATTATAAATATAATTCCGATCACGATGAACTAGATGCATAGGATAAAACTTCTAATAAAATTCCAATTTCAATCGGTTGTAGTACCAAGTCCCAATATCATCGCATAACTTATACCATGTCAATGCCTTCTCCTTCAAAGATAAAAGGAAGACCTTATTCTTGACTTCATCCTCGGGCAAACCTGCAAGCTTAAATAATCCACAAACTTCATCCACATAGATTAGATGCATATCAGGATGTAATGTTCCATCTCCTGCATGAGGATTAGCTAGCAGTTTCTCTATCATACTCGAAGGAATTTCATAATAAATGGTCTCAGTAGGTGCAGTAGGTTGAGGAGCAACTCTTTTCTCTTCCCGTCGAGGTGAAGATACCCCGAACAAGCCCATCAAAGGATTATTTTCCATAGTAACAAGTGACAGTAAATTTCAGCACACTATATAAATGTTTCCTTACCAAATTCCACTCACCAAAGGCGCTTAACTCCCCAGCAACGGCACCAGAAAAGGGTCTTTATGACCCATAAGTATAGGGTATCTATCATAGTCCTTTCGATAAGTAAGAGTGTCGAGCCCAACAAGGAGTGGAAGGAAATGACAAGCGGTTTTTAGCATGTATTCTCTGCAAGCACTGAAATTATCGGTAACAGATAGTTTTGTGATAAGATAATTCGTAACGGGTAACAAGTAACAAGTGTAACTAAGGTGCAGCAAGGTGGCCCAATCCTTTTTGTAGCAAAGGACAAGTCTAGACAAACTCTTATATAAAGCAAAGCGCTCCCGAGGACACATGGAAATTATTGTCAAGTTAGTTTTCATCATGCTCATATGATTCACGTTTGTTACTTTGATAATTTGATATGTGGGTGGACCAGTGCTTTGGTGCTGTCCTTACTTGGACGAACCTCACACTTATGATTAACCCCTCTCGCAAGCATCTGCAACTACGAAAAAAGAATTAAGATAAATCTAACCATAGCATCAAACATGTGGATCCAAATCAGCCCCTTACAAAGCAACACATAAACTATGGTTTAAGCTTCTGTCACTCTAGTAACCCATCATCTACTTATTACTTCCCAATGCCTTCCCCTAGGCCCAAACAATGGTCAAGTGTCATGTAGTCGACGTTCACATAACACCACTAGAGGAAAGACAACATACATCTTGTCAAAAGATCGAACGAATACCAAATTCACATGATTACTTATAACAAGACTTCTCCCATGTCCTCATAAATAAATGTAACTACTCACAAAGCATATTCATGTTCATAATCAGAGGAGTAATAAATATCATTAAGGATCTGAACATATGATTTTCCACCGAATAAACCAACTAGCATGAACTACAAGGAGTAATCAACAATACTAGCAACCCACATGTATGAATCTGAGGTTTTGAGACAAAGATTTGATACAAGAGGTGAACTAGGGTTTGACAGGAGATGGTGCTAGTGAAGATGTTGATGGAGATTGAACCCCTCTCGATGAGAGGATCGTTGGTGATGACGATGGCTTGGATTTTCCACTTCCGGATGGAAGTTTCCCCGGCAGAACAGCTCCGCCGGAGCCCTAGATTGGTTCTGCCCAAGTTCCGCCTCGAGATGGCGGTGCTTCATCCTGAAAGCTTCCTTCCTATTTTTTCCAGGTCAAAAGACACCATATAGCAGAAGATGGGCACCAGAGACCTAACAGGGGGGCCACAAGCCACAGGGGAGCGCCAAAGGGGTAGGGGCGCCCCCCAGGCTTGTGGCCACCTGATGGGTCCCCTCTGTTATTTTCTTCACCAAATATTTTTTATATATTCCAAAATAATTATCCGTAAATTTTCAGGACTTTTGGAGTTGCGCAGAATAGGTCTCTAAGATTTGCTCCTTTCCGGTCCAAAATTCCAGCTGGCAGCATTCTCCCTCTTTGTGTAAATCTTGTAAAATAAGAGAGAAAAGGCATAAGTATTGTACCATAATGTGTAATAACAGTCCATAATGCAATAAATATCAATATAAAAGCATGATGCAAAATGGATGTATCAAGCATATGGAGGGGAAACAAAATCTTGATGATGTCCTTGAGAAAACAGGCATGATCTCTGCTTCGAAGGGACGTGCCAGTAAAAAGTTTGCCTTGGACCGCGATTTGAGGGGAGTAGTAACTGCTCGACCTGTCATGTGGTGAGTTGTTTGGTTAAAGCTAACATACTGAGTGGAACCGTTCACACCGAGGTGCTTGGTCTTCAAGGCTAAGTTATCCGATCTCTTGGGGCAAAGGGAACAAGTTCGGTTGAACTTCGGCTGGCATCGCTCCTTTGAAGGGGTGACCCAAAAGTTACAAGGAGGAACTACTCTGTCGAGCCAAGGACTCCGGATCCGAAGTTATAGTTCTCGGCATAGAAGACTAGTTCGGGGGCTATTGACGGTGTCCTGAATAAGGGAGTACTAACCCAGTCGGGCCATTCTCCTCGGTTTGGACCCACGCGCCTTCATTCGTAATCAAGATGGACTTGAGAGGCCGTACGCAGGAGGCGTGATCAAGACTGCCTCTCCCGAAGACTTAACGTATACTCCAAGATGTCTGCCGCCGCCTAGCTCCTAATTATCGACCTTGTAACCCTAGATACCCTCCCTGGCGTGTATATAAGCCATAGGGTTTAGCCCATAGAGGGGACATCAAGACAAAATCCTCCACCTAGCCCTAGAGTTAGACCACACATTATGATCTCACGGTAGATCAACTTTGTACTCGATACATCTCCATCAATATAAACAAGAGCAGGACGTAGGGTTTTACATCCATCAAGAGGGCCCGAACCTTGGTAAATATCATCTCCTTCGTTCATGTTACCTTCCACAGTGATCGACAGCTCGGAACCCCCTGCCCCCGAGGTCTGTCAGTTTTGACACCAACACTAACAAAGAGTAGTTCACTTCCTAGAAGTCTCGCAATTTTGGAGTACTCTTCAAAGGTGACGATGTGCCTCGGCGCATTGTAGGTATTGGAGATGTTAAGATCAATAATGAAGATGGTGATGAACATGTGTTCGAAGATGTTAGACATGTGCCGAAGGTTCGGAGAAATCTAATTTTACTTGGTGAAATTCATGGTGATAACTATGTCTACATGTGGACATTGACAAGAATACCATGAGGATCAAGAAGGGCAAGAAGTTCATGATGAAGAGAAGGAGTACAAAGAACAATTTGTACAAGATGCGAGCAAGCTTCGTTAAAGATGGAGCTGGTGAGGAGCCACTAATGGCGATAATATTAGTCGAGGCGACTGTCGGTGTCAAAACTGGCGGATCTCGGGTAGGGGGTCCCGAGCTATGGAACTTGGATTGATGGGGAATAGTGAACGCAGGGACAATATTTACCCAGGTTTTGGCCCTCTCGGAGAGGTAAGATCCTATGTACTGCTTGATTATATTGATGTGTATACGATGGTTACTGTCGGCATTCTGGGAACGGGGGTACCCAGACTTGCCTGCCTGTGGCCTACAGCGTGCCTCAAGGAGTGGCCCAGTACAGCCCATCTTCATCAACACATGCTCAAGACCCTCGCGAGGGGCCAAGCCTCGTGGGGCGGACGACAGGAAGCTTCCTCGGGCACAACCTCGTCAGGCTGGCTCACGAGGAGGCTGAGAGATCAAGGCAGGGTACCTCACAAGGTGCCCATGAGGCAAGCCATGACGACCGAAGCCAGGCGGACGCCGGCCTGCGCAGAGTCCTTGTTTCCTCTTTGGTGCAAAGGGGGCAAGTGCAGGCGAGAGTATCAAGCAAAGGCAACCATTTCGGTGCAACGAGACCAAGACCAGCAGAGCGGCAGGATGGAGGTCATCGTGGAGCCCAAGCCGGCGTCACCGTCAGAGTCTTTGGCAGACGAGGACCGACTTTAGCCAGGATAAGTGTACTAGATGTTCCCCTTCAGAATGGCCAATTGTTGGCGCCCTTCCCGCTCAATATTTGGGAAGAGGACCAGGGCCTCGCTCTATAAATAGGGCTAGCCACCACAGAAGAAAGGGATGCGGATTGAATCCTTCCCAAGAGGCAGCACCTCCACAAGAACTCCTCCCCTCGCGAGGCAGGTCTTCCTTTGTATTGTTCATCATCAGCCCCTGAGGCAATCCACCACACCACAAACTAGAGTAGGGTATTACACCACAATGGTGGCCCAAACTAGTATAGACCTCGTGTCCCTTGTGTTGTTCTTCGTGTAGTTTAGATCCTTGCGAGGCGACGAGACGTGAGTAGGTAGGAGGTTTGATCTTCGTGCGCACCCCAGAGTTCGGACCTTAAGGGTCTGCCGAAACCCGAAATCCGACATTTGGCGCGCCAGGTAGGGGTGCGCCGGAATCCTTCTCCCGCCGCCTCGCGTACCGTTGCATCATCGTCATCATGTCCGGCGACCCAACGGGAAATCCCGATCCCTGGGCGGCCTGGCTCGCCCGCGTACAGCCGCTTGCCCAGGGCGACCTCAACTCTGTGCCCCAGGCAGCCCGCGGTCTGCAGGGCGCTGCGGGCCACGGGCGACGCGGTCAGGCGGCGCCAGCTCTCACGCTGCGGCAGGTGCGGTCGGCAGCAAGAGCCTCAAGCCACGCTGCGTCCACGGCGTCGTACACCCGGCGGGAGCAGGCGAACTCAAGGGCCACGCTCATGGTGGCCCGAGAGCTACTACAATGCAGGCTGCTGGAGGGCGGCCACGACGTGCTACTGGAGCGGGTGGCAGAGCTCCTAGGCTCCGCCGCCTCAGGGGCTCATCCCTTTTGCACCCAGCCGCCACCTCAGGTCCAAGGCGAACCGCACGGAGGCCCTGCACGCGCCCGCACAGCTCCGAGCGGATTCCAAGGCCACCCCAACGCCAGCCTGGTCATCAGCGCCGGGCTACCAACAGTGCCACCTCCGCCTCCGACCAGCGAAGGGGGATTCACTACAGCCCATGGCCCCAGTGGGCCGCCGCGCTGCCACCCTGAGGTTGGCACCTCAAGCAGGACTGCGTGGCACACGGGGCACTACAGCGAGGCATTCGGGGCGGCGGCCCCGGAAGCGTATGTGCCCCACATGGTGAATCAAGGGCACACGCAGGAGGAAGACCATGGCTCGTTCCTCGGCCCAGGCTGGGGGGAAGAGACACCGGAAGCTGAGCTCTTTCAGGAGCCCCGGGAAAGCCTCGTCGACCGCACTGGAGGCAGCGACTATCGGGTACCGCTAATTCCTCAGGAGCAAGTATACGCTAACCATGGATCACAGGAGGTACAGGTCGTCGCAGCGGATGGCTGCCCCAATCCAGCAGCTTTCTACCCCTTAGGAGGAGGGCACCGGGGGCTGCAGGAAAGGGGCCGAGATCCGACCTCGCCCCCGCGGAGCTCGGAGCAAGGTGTCCTCAGGAGGTAGGCCCTCTGCCGGGGAGGTGCCTCAGGGCCTACCCCCGACAGAGGGCCCGTGGTCGTCGGGGGAACCGCTGGCGACCGCTCTATCCCATCAGCGGCGTCCTCGGTCTCCGGCCGTCGTCGATGGCAATAGAGTGTGGCGCAAGGCGGGGCCCTCGTTTGGCGATATGAAGCAAGGCCGGTACATGTGAAGAAGGCCCAGTGTCTGTGAAGCTCGTCGCCCCGTGACACTCTCACGTAATAATGAGTGGGGTTGTACACGCCCCAGAGTCTCCGGAGAGCCGCCCTCGGGCCTCGGGGGCTCCCGCCCACGCCAAGTGGCAGCACTTAGCTCCGCGCTGGTAAGAAGACGTCGAAGACTAGACTAGGTGTCGGACGCGACCTTTCTGCTTTTTTCCCTTTCCCTTGGTTGTCGATTTTCCCCTGTTTGAATTTAAGTTGGATTTGAGCTTGAGACTTGCGTGTGTTTGGGGAAGGGGTGTTTAGTCTCGTTCGAGCAATCTCTCGTGTTCTGGCTACCACTTTACGTCCCTCCAGCTTTAGCTGCCTCCCCTCATGAGCCCCTCGCTAGTCGGGCCAGGCCCAACATGCGCGCAGCCCGGACTGCCGTCGCCGCGCCCTCTCAAGAGGTTCTCATTACAGGTTCGGTGGGTTCATTCAGGAGGCACTCGGGACACCGCGGCCCCCCGCAGGCTCGCTCAGGGCCCACGCGAGTCGAAGGTAAACAAGACAATTGACTCATCACGAGACCAATCGCTCGGCGTAGGCATGTAGGCGACGTCATGCTAACTGTAAGTTTTTTACACGAGGGGCTCCCCCTCCCAAAATGCTCTTACAACCTTCAGGGGCAAGCCCGAACTCTCTCTGCGCAGGGTAAAAAGCAGGAATAACGCGTGATCAATCAGATAAATCCCCCAATGCATCCTCAGGGGCACCTCCGGAGTCACCACTGGCGTCGCTGGCCTCGCCATCGCCCTCTACGTCGCCGTCATCAGCATCCGGGCCATTCACCACGCCGCCCTCATCAGCAACCACGACCACGCCGTCGTCATAGGCGGTGAAAGCCCTAACAAGAGCATCCATGTTATCTTCCACCCAACGCGCCAGGTCGCCCCGGATGGCCAGGGGTATCGGTGCGATGGCGGCATCGAAGTCAAAGTGGGGGTCCATGTCCTAAAGATGACTGAAGACGCGAGAAAAAGCACGTCCAAGCAAGGCATTGTTGGAAATATGCCCTAGAGGCAATAATAAATTGGTTATTATTATTATATTTCCTTGTTCATGATAATCGTTTATTATCCATGCTATAATTGTATTGATAGGAAACTCAGATACATGTGTGGGTACATAGACAACACCATGTCCCTAGTAAGCCTCTAATTGACTAGCTCGTTGATCAATAGATGGTTACGGTTTCCTGACCATGGACATTGGATGTCGTTGATAACGGGATCACATCATTAGGAGAATGATGTGATGGACAAGACCCAATCGTAAGCCTAGCACAAAGATCGTGTAGTTCGTATACTAAAGCTTTTCTAATGTCAAGTATCATTTCCTTAGACCATGAGATTGTGCCACTCCCGGATACCGTAGGAATACTTTGGGTGTACCAAACGTCACAACGTAACTGGGTGGCTATAAAGGTGCACTACAGGTATATCCGAAAGTGTCTGTTGGGTTGGCACGAATCGAGACTGGGATTTGTCAATCTGGTTGACGGAAAGGTATCTCTGGGCCCATTCGGTAGGACATCATCATAATGTGCACAATGTGACCAAGGGGTTGATCACGGGATGATGCATTACGGAACGAGTAAAGAGACTTGCCGGTAACGAGATTGAACAAGGTATCGGCATACTGACGATCGAATCTCGGGCAAGTACAATACCGCTAGACAAAGAGATTGTATACGGGATTGCTTGAATCCTTGACATCGTGGTTCATCCGATGAGATCATCGTGGAACATGTGGGAGCCAACATGGGTATCCAGATCCCGCTGTTGGTTATTGGCCAGAGAGCTGTCTCGGTCATGTCTGCATGATTCCCGAACCCGTAGGGTCTACACACTTAAGGTTCGATGACGCTAGAGTTGTTATGGGAATTGGTATGCAGTTACCGAATGTTGTTCGGAGTCCCGGATGAGATCCCGGACGTCACGAGGAGTTCCGGAATGGTCCGGAGGTAATGATTTATATATGGGAAGTCCTATTTTGGCCACCGGAAAATGTTCGGGATTTTTCGGTATTGTACCGAGAAGGTTCTAGAAGGTTCCAGAGTGGGGCCCACCAGCATGGGGGACCCACATGAACGTGGGTAGTGGGGGCAAGTCCCCACACCCTTGGTCAAGGCGCACCAAGATCCCCCCTTAGAAGGAATAAGATCATATCCCGAAGGGATAAGATCAAGATCCCTAAAAAGGGGGGATAACAATCGGTGGGGAAGGAAATGATGGGATTTCTTTCCTCCCACCTTTGCCAACGCCCCAATGGACTTGGAGGGAAAGAAACCAGCCCCCTCCACCCCTATATATAGTGGGGAGGCGCATGGGAGATTCACCCTTGCCCCTGGCGCAGCCCTCTCCCTCCCCAACACCTCCGTAGTAGTAGTAGTGCTTGGCGAAGCCCTGCCGGAGTACTGCAAGCTCCACCACCACGCCGTCGTGCTGCCGGAGCTCTCCCTCAACTTCTCCTCTCCCCTTTCTGGATTAAGAAGGAGGAGATGTCCCCGGGCTGTACGTCTGTTGAACGCGGAGGTGCCATCCGTTCGGCACTAGGATCTCCGGTGATTTGGATCACGATGAGTACGACTCCTTCAACCCCGTTCTCTTGAACGCTTCCGCTTAGCGATCTACAAGGGTGTGTAGATGCACTCCCCTCTCTCTCGTTGCTAGTTTCTCCATAGATAGATCTTGGTGACTCGTAGGAAAATTTTGAATTTCTGCTATGTTCCCCAACAGTGGCATCATGAGCCAGGTCTATTGCGTAGATTCTATGCACGAGTAGAACACAAAGTAGTTGTGGGTGTTGATTTTGTTCAATATGCTTACCATTACTAGTCCAATCTTGTTTCGATGGTATTGTGGGATGAAGCGGCCCGGACCGACCTTACACGTACACTTACGTGAGACAGGTTCCACCGACTGACATGCACTTGTTGCATAAGGTGGCTAGCGGGTGCCAGTCTCTCCCACTTTAGTCGGATCGGATTCGATGAAAAGGGTCCCTATGAAGGGTAAATAGCAATTGGCATATCACGTTGTGGTTTTTGCGTAGGTAAGAAACGTTCTTGCTAGAAACCCATAGCAGCCACGTAAAACATGCAAACAACAATTAGAGGACGTCTAACTTGTTTTTGCAGGGTATGCTATGTGATGTGATATGGCCAAAAGAATGTGATGAATGATATGTGATGTATGAGATTGATCATGTTCTTGTAATAGGAATCACGACTTGCATGTCGATGAGTATGACAACCGGCAGCCGCCATAGGAGTCGTCTTAATTTATTGTATGGCCTGCGTGTCATTGAACAACGCCATGTAATTACTTTACTTTATTGCTAAACCGTTAGCCATAGTAGTAGAAGTAATAGCTGGCGAGACAACTTCATGGAAACACGATAATGGAGATCATGATGATGGAGATCATGGTGTCATGCCGGTGACGATGATGATCATGGAGCCCCGAAGATGGAGATCAAAAGGAGCAAAATGATATTGGCCATATCATGTCACTTTTTGATTACATGTGATGTTTATCATATTTATGCATCTTATTTGCTTAGAACGACAGTAATAAATAAGATGATCCTTCATTGAAATTTCAAGAAAGTGTTCCCCCTAACTGTGCACCGTTGTGAAAGTTCGTTGTTTCGAAGCACCACGTGATGATCGGGTGTGATAGATTCTAACGTTCACATACAACAGGTGTAAGCCAGATTTACACACGCAATACACTTAGGTTGACTTGACGAGCCTAGCATGTACAGACATGGCCTCGGAACACAAGAGACCGAAAGGTCGAGCATGAGTCGTATGGTAGATACGATCAACATGAAGATGTTCACCGATGATGACTAGTCCGTCTCACGTGATGATCGGACACGGCCTAGTTGACTCGGATCATGTAATCACTTAGATGACTAGAGGGATGTCTATCTGAGTGGGAGTTCATAAGATGAACTTGTTTATCCTGAACATAGTCAAAAGGTTTTTGCAAATTATGTCATAGCTCGCGCTTTAGTTCTACTGTTTTAGATATGTTCCTAGAGAAAATACAGTTGAAAGTTGACAGTAGCAATTATGCGGACAGTAGAAGGCTTATGTCCTTAATGCACCACTCGGTGTGCTAGACCTTGAACGTGGTCTGTGGATGTTGCGAACATCTGACATACACGTTTTGATGACTACATGATAGTTCGGTAATGTTAAATGGTTTAGAAATGAGGCACCGAAGACATTTTTGAAATGTCGCAGAACATATGAGATGTTTCGAGGGCTAAAATTGGGATTTCAGTCTCGTGCCCACATCAAGAGGTATAAGACCTCCGACGATTTTCTTAGCCTGCATAATAAGGGAGAAAAGCTCAATCTTGAGCTTGTGCTCAGACTGTCTGAGTACAACAATCACTTGAATCGAGTGGGAGTTGATCTTCCAGATGAGATAGTGATGTTTCTCCAAAGACATTGCCACCAAGCTACTAGAGCTTTGTGATGAACTATAACATAACAGGGATAGATATGATGATCCTTGAGCTATTCGCAATGTTCGACACCGCGAATGTAGAAATCAAGAAGGGGCATCAATTGTTGATGGTTAGTGAAACCACTAGTTTAAAGAAGGGCAAGGGCAAGAAGGGGTACTTCATGAAACGGCAAATCAGTTGCTGCTCCAGTGAAGAAACCCAAGGTTGAACCCAAACTCGACACTAAGTGATTCTGTAATAAGGGGAACAGCCACTGGAGCAGAATTACCCTAGATACTTGGTAGATAAGAAGGCTGGCAAGGTCGATAGAAGTATACTGGATATACATTATGTTAATGTGTACTTTACTAGTACTCCTAGTAGCACCTGGGGATTAGATACCGGTTCGGTTGCTAAGTGTTAGTAACTCGAAATAAAAGCTACGGAATAAACGGAGACTAGCTAAAGGTGAGCTGACGATATGTGTTGGAAGTGTTTCCAAGGTTGATGTAATCAAGCATCACACGCTCCATCTACCATCGAGATTGGTATTAAACCTAAATAATTGTTATTTGGTGTTTGCGTTGAGCATAGACATGATTGGATTATGTCTACCGCAATACGGTTATTCATTTAAGGAGAATAATGGTTACTCTGTTTATTTGAATAATACCTTCAATGGTCTTGCACCTAAAAAGGAATGGTTTATTGAATCTCGATCGTAGTGATACACATTTTCATGCCAAAATATATAAGATAATAATGATAGTACCGCTTACTTGTGGCACTGCCATGTAAGTCATATTGGTATAAAACGCATGAAGAAGCTCCATGTTGATGGATCTTTGGACTCACTCGTTTTTGAAAAGTTTGAGACATGTGAGCCATCTCTATTGGTGTATACGCATGAAGGAACTCCATGCAGATGGATCGTTTGGACTCACTTGATTTTGAATCACTTGAGAAATGCAAATCATACCACATGGGCAAGATGACTGAAAAGCCTCGTTTTCAGTAAAATGGAACAAGATAGCAACTTGTTGAAAGTAACACATTTTGATGTGTGCAGTCCAATGAGTGCTGAGGCATGCAGTGAATATCGTTATGTTCTTACTTCACAGATGATTTAGGTAGATACTGAGTATATTTACTTGATGAAACACAAGTCTGAATTATTGAATGGTTCAAGTAATTTCAGAGTGAAGTTGAAGATCATCGTGACAAGAGGATAAAATGTCTATGATATGATCATAGAGATGAGTATCTGAGTTACGAGCTTTGGCACGCAATTAAGACATTGTGGAAATTGTTTCACAATTAATACCGCCTAGAACACCATAGTGTGATGGTGTGTCCGAACATCATAGTTGCACCCTATTGGATATGGTGCGTACCATGATGTCTCTTATCGAATTACCACTATCGTTCATGGGTTAGGCATTAGAGACAACCACACTCACTTTAAGAGGGCACCACGTAATTCCCTTGAGACGACACCGTTTGAACTATGGTTTGGAGAAACCTAAGTTGTCATTTCTTAAAAGTTTGGGGCTGCGACGCTTATGCGAAAAAGTTTCATCGTGATAAACTCGAACCCAAAATGGATAAATACATCTTCATAGGATACCCAAAATGGTTGGGTATACCTCCTATCTCAGATCCGGAAGCAAGAATAATTGTTTCTAGAAACAGGTCCTTTCTCGAGGAAAAGTTTCTCTCGAAAGAATTGAGTGGGAGGATGGTGGAGACTTGATGAGGTTATTGAACCATCACTTCAACCAGTGTGTAGCAGGGCACAGGAAGTTGTTCATGTGGCACCTACACCAATTGAAGTGGAAGCTGATGATAGTGATCATGATGCTTCGGATCAAGTCACTACCAAACCTCGTAGGTCGAGAAGGACGCGTACTACTTCAGAGTGGTACGCAATCCTGTCTTAGAGGTCATGTTGCTAGACAACAATGAACCTACGAGCTATGGAGAAGCGATGGTGGGCTCGGATTCCGACGAATGGCTCGAGGCCATAAAATCCGAGAGAGGATCCATGACTTTGGAAGAAATACTTGATGGTCGTAAGGTTGTTGGGTGCAGATGGATTTTAAGAGTAAGACAGACAATGATGGTAAGTATCACCATTAAGAAAGCTCGACTTGTCGCTAAGATGTTTTCCGACAAGTTCAAGGAGTTAACTATGATGAGACTTTCTCACTCGTAGCGATGCTAAGAGTCTGTTGGAATTATATTAGCAATTACTGCATGATTTATGAAATCTTGCAGATAGGATGTCAAAACATTGTTTCCTCGATGATATCCTTGAGGAAAGGTTGTATGTGATACAACTAGAAGGTTTTGACAATCCTGAAAGACGCTAACAAGTATGCAAAGCTCCAGCAATCCTTCTAAGGACTGGAGTAAGCATCTCGGAGTTGGAATGTACGCTTTGATGAGATGATCAAAGATTTTGGGTTTCTACAAAGTTTATGAGAAATTTGTATTTCCAAAGAAGTGAGTGGGAGCACTATACAATTTCTGATGAGTATATGTTGTTGACATATTGTTGATCAGAAATGATGTAGAATTTCTGGAAAGCATATAGGGTTATTTGAAAATTGTTTTTCAATAGAAAACCTGGAATAAGCTGCTTGAACATTGAGCATCAAGATCTATGAGGATAGATCAAAAACACTAAATGGTACTTTCAAATGAGCACATACCTTGACATGATCTTGAAGGTGTTCAAGATGGATCAGTCAAAGAAGGAGTTCTTGCCTGAGTTGTAAGGTATGAAGTTAAGAGTTAAAGCTTGACCACGACAGAAGAGAGAGAAAGGACGAAGGTCATCCCCTATGCTTCAGACGTAGGCTCTATAGTATGCTATGCTGTGTACCGCACCAAAAGTGTGCCTTGCCATGTGTCTGGCAAGGGGGTACAAGAGTGATCCAGGAATGGATCATTGGCAGCGGTCAAAATTGTCCTTGGAGTAAGTAAGAACATGTTTCTCTATTATGGAGGTGATAAAGAGTTCGACGTAAAGGGTTACGTCGATGCAAGCTTTAACACCTATCCGAATGACTCTGAGTAGCAAACCGGATACATATAATGGAGCAACCATTTGGAATAGCTCCTAGTGGAGTGTGGAAGCAACATTTACAATATGACCTAGAGATTTGCGAAATACATACGGATCTGAATGTTGCAGACCCGTTGACTAAAACCTCTCTCACAAGCAAAACATGATCAAATCCCAGAACTCATTGAGTCTTAATCACATGGTGATGTGAACTAGTTTAGTGACACTAGTAAACTCTTTGGATGTTGGTCACATGGCGATGTGACCTATCAGTGTTAATCACATGGTGATGTGAACTAGATTATTGACTCTAGTGCAAGTGGGAGACTGTTGGAAATATGCCCTAGAGGCAATAATAAATTGGTTATTATTATTATATTTCCTTGTTCATGATAATCGTTTATTATCCATGCTATAATTGTATTGATAGGAAACTCAGATACATGTGTGGGTACATAGACAACACCATGTCCCTAGTAAGCCTCTAATTGACTAGCTCATTGATCAATAGATGGTTATGGTTTCCTGACCATGGACATTGGATGTCGTTGATAACGGGATCACATCATTAGGAGAATGATGTGATGGACAAGACCCAATCGTAAGCCTAGCACAAAGATCGTGTAGTTCGTATGCTAAAGCTTTTCTAATGTCAAGTATCATTTCCTTAGACCATGAGATTGTGCAACTCCCGGATACCATAGGAATACTTTGGGAGTACCAAACGTCACAACGTAACTGGGTGGCTATAAAGGTGCACTACAGGTATCTCCGAAAGTGTCTGTTGGGTTGGCATGAATCGAGATTGGGATTTGTCACTCTGGTTGACGGAAAGGTATCTCTGGGCCCACTCGGTAGGACATCATCATAATGTGCACAATGTGACCAAGGGGTTGATCACGGGATGATGTGTTACGGAATGAGTAAAGAGACTTGCCGGTAACAAGATTGAACAAGGTATCGGCATACTGACGATCGAATCTCGGGCAAGTACAATACCGCTAGACAAAGGGAATTGTATACGGGATTGCTTGAATCCTTGACATCATGGTTCATACAATGAGATCATCGTGGAACATGTGGGAGCCAACATGGGTATCCAGATCCCGCTGTTGGTTATTGGCCAGAGAGCTGTCTCGGTCATGTCTGCATGATTCCCGAACCCGTAGGGTCTACACACTTAAGGTTCGATGACGCTAGAGTTGTTATGGGAATTGGTATGCAGTTACCGAATGTTGTTCGGAGTCCCGGATGAGATCCCGGACGTCACGAGGAGTTCCGGAATGGTCCGGAGGTAATGATTTATATATGGGAAGTCCTATTTTGGCCACCGGAAAATGTTCGGGATTTTTCGGTATTGTACCGAGAAGGTTCTAGAAGGTTCCGGAGTGGGGCCCACCAGCATGGGGGGACCCACATGAACGTGGGTAGTGGGGGCAAGGCCCCACACCCTTGATCAAGGCGCACCAAGATCCCCCCTTAGAAGGAATAAGATCATATCCCGAAGGGATAAGATCAAGATCCCTAAAAAGGGGGGATAACAGTCGGCGGGGAAGGAAATGATGGGATTTCTTTCCTCCCACCTTTGCCAACGCCCCAATGGACTTGGATGGAAAGAAACCAGCCCCCTCCACCCCTATATATAGTGGGGAGGCGCATGGGAGCTTCACCCTTGCCCCTGGCGCAACCCTCTCCCTCCCCAACACCTCCTCCGTAGTAGTAGTGCTTGGCGAAGCCCTGTCGGAGAACTGCAAGCTCCACCACCACACCGTCGTGCTGCCGGAGCTCTCCCTCAACTTCTCCTCTCCCCTTGCTGGATCAAGAAGGAGGAGATGTCCCCGGGCTGTACGTCTGTTGAACGCGAAGGTGTCGTCCGTTCGGCACTAGGATCTCCGGTGATTTGGATCACGATGAGTACGACTCCTTCAACCCTGTTCTCTTGAACGCTTCCGCTTAGCGATCTACAAGGGTATGTAGATGCACTCCCCTCTCTCTCGTTGCTAGTTTATCCATAGATAGATCTTGGTGACTCGTAGGAAAATTTTGAATTTCTGCTACGTTCCCCAACAGGCATGGCTCCTCTCCTCCACCAACCTGTCGGCTCTGCCCGACCGAGTCTCTAGCTGCGTCACCACATCAGTGAAAAACTGAAGGTTACCGGCATAATTAACCTCATGAGGCTCCCCAACGGCTGCCTCACAGATGTTGCCCAAGGTCGTGTTAGCTCTTTCCCGGAGCGTGTGGAGCGTAGGGCCATGCATGTGCTCCAAGGTCTGCCGTTGGCGTATCTCGTCCTCGTTCCGCCGCGCGACGGCCTCGACCGCGTCAACCCTTTAACGGAGAAGGAGTACCTCGGCGCGGGAGGAAGCCAGCTCCACCTGTGCTGCACCAAGGGCGGCCCCGGCAGCGTCTGCACGCCGCGTCGCTTCATCCAGCCTGGCCTTAAGGGCGACGGTCCTGCCCTCTGCTTCGACCCTGATCAGCTCCAGCCTTTCCCCGTACTCGCGCTCGAGGTTCAAGCGGGCCTCCGCCACCCGGCGATCAACCTCTTTTAGGGCTCGGGCTTCCTGTGCGGCGACATCATCCTCCACCTGCGCCACCAGGCGCTCTCTCGTATCCAACCGCTCGAGGTCAAGGGTGCGCTTGGCGGCCTCCAGCGTCAGTGCCTCCACACGTCTCTGGAGCTCCGCCTGGTCAACCGAAGCCCCCTTCATCGACGCAAGGGCCGCCTCATGCAGCTCCACCTGCCGCTCCAGGGAGCTACTCCAGGTCTGGAGCTCCCACGCCCGCTCCTCTGCAGCCTTGCGCCGCTGGTCAGCCTTGGGGGCCTCCTCGACGGCCTGGGAGCAGGCCTCCCAAGAAGCCGCCAGCGACTCGGCCTTCGCGTTCTCGGGGTCACGCTGGTGGTGCGCAAGGGCAACGACCACCTTCAGCTTGCGCCTCTCCTCAGCTAGGCGCAGACCCTCGGCCTCAAGGCGCGCGTCCTCACCGGCAAGCTCCACACCGAGCTGGCTCACTGCATCAGCCGCCCTTTGGAAAAACCCTTGGCGAAGGGCGCAGCGCTCCCGAGCACGCTCGATCACGTCTTCCGCGTCGTCCTCCGCCCCTGGCGTGTGCGAAGGGCCGCGAACTGGCACGCCCCCTCTGGGCAGGGGGCTGGGGGCTGGCGCCCTCGTGATGTTCGGGCGTGCCCCGCCAGAAGCCTGGCCCAGAGCCGGTTCGTCCTCCAAGGAAGAATACAAGACCGACCTCAGCCAGTCGCCGTCCATGACCAAAGGAGGAGCCCAGGGCAGACTGGCTGTGCCCTGGGAGAGCTCGCGAAGGAGGGTCGCGAGGTGCACAGAATCAGGATGCTCCGTAGGATGGCTCACCTCTCCAACTGACCTCACAACAAGGGTAGTACTCGAGCTCGGGACGCTTGGCGTCGGTGGAGAGGGAGAGGCCTGGGGGGATGGCTCCTCGGCCGTCTCCATGAACTTGGCAGGAAGGACCCTGTAGGGCAATGGTCAGCTGAAGCAACGGGAAATTAAGGGACTAAAAAAGGAGAAGGCTTACTCATCAATGGCAAAGTACTTCCTGCGCTTCAATAGGCGGCATGGGTAATCATCACCACCCAAGGCCTCCTTTCTCTTTCGAAGGGCCTCGAAGTCCACGCGGAAGCGGCCTAGGAGCTCGGCGCAAGGGTCAGTCTGCGACGAGGAAGAAGGGCCAAGGTGACCGACGTTGGGGGCATTGCCCTGGTGCACGTCGCCAGGTGCCACCCCGTGGGGGTGGCCGGGGCCTCGGGAGCCTCTGCCACGGAAGCCGCGGGCCGCGGCTCAATGCCTTCGGCCGCCACAGGGCAGGCCTCAGAAGCTGCCACCTCAGGACTTCCGCGCGGCGTCATTGTCCCGACGGCAGCCCCCTCAGCCCCCGGCGGCCCTTGCCTCCCGGCTCCACCACTTGAGGAAGGACCGCCGCGGGCAACCGGGAGGGCAACCACCACAACTGGGCTCTCACGAGGTCCCATGAGGCCTGCAGGCGCAGCCCCCATTCATCAAAGTTGGGCATCTGCTTCACGAAATCAGCCCTGCCTGAGCAAAGGTACAGCAAGGCACCCCCTTGCCGGAGGCTGCCAGGGGAAGGATCCCTAGTCAGAATCATGAGAACCTTCCTCAGCACTTCAGGCACCAGATCTTCCTTCTGGAGCCTCATGCGGTCTTCACACCCCCCCCCCCCCGAAGGTCCACATTCGGCGGGAATGACGCTGGAGAGGGGCAATGCAGCTCTGGAGGAACTCCTTCACCACCTTGGGTGCCGTCACACCGAGCGCCCTCAAGTTCCCGAAGCGACACCAGACGAAGGCGAGCCGGGGGCTCGTGAGCGTCTCATGGCCCCAGCCCGAGTTGGGGACAACGGGCAAGGTTGGCTCCGAGAGCAGGGGGTTGGGCACGACATCCACGTACAACCACCGCTCTCGGAACCCAGTCGCAGAAGGAGGAAGGCTGAAATCAATCCCCGAGGCTGTCGCTTCAGGAGCGGCGAGGAAGCTCACGCACCCCGAGCATTGGGTGGGGTCGCTGAGGAGCAAAGAGAAGAAATGGCGCAGCAAGGCAACTGAAGGAGGAATGCCCACCATCGCCTCGCAAACAAAAGCGAAAATGGCAAGGAGAGCAATGGATTCGGGACCCAAATGCATCATATGGATCTGATAATGAGAAAGTACAGCATTGAAGAAATCGGAAAAGGGGGGAACCAGTCCCGCCCAAAGGGCGTCGGCGAAGTACCAGACCTCGGTGACTATTCTGTCAATGGAGAAGTGAGACGCGGGCCAGACCGTCATCCTCCCACACTCGTTGAAGATGGTGGCGAGGGCGGAACTGACCTTGTCCAAGGCTTCCAGGTTGAGTATGATCGACTAATCGACAGCAGGAGTCGTCGACGGCGGCGAGCGGGGCGAGGGCACAGGCTTCTTCCCTTTCCCCTTCTTCGTTGGCGCCATGGCGACAGGAAGGGGGAAGGTTCGAGATTGGATTGGAAGCGGAGGTTGGAGCTCAAGGGGAGGAAGAGCAGGAGACACGTGAGCGGCGAGAAGAGGGATGACTGTGTGCAACCGCGGGTCCGCCTAGCTGGGCGCAAAATAAGGAAGCATGGGGAAACAGGGACGCCCGCGTCCAATCAACCGCCACGCGGCGCCCAAGGCCGCAGGCTATTGGGGCCCGCGGCGCTTCGCACTTGCCCCTTCGCTTCTCTGCTAAGCCAAGTCCAGGCGCGCCTTGGGCCCGGGGGCTACTGTCGGCGTTCTGGGAATGGGGGTACCCAGACTTGCCTGCATGCGGCCTACGGCGTGGCTCAAGGAGTGGCCCAGTACGGCCCATCTTCATCAACACATGATCAAGACCCTCGCGAGGGGCCAAGCCTCACAGGGCGGACGACAGGAAGCTTCCTCGGGCACAGCCTCGTCAGGATGGCTCGCGAGGAGGCGGAGAGATCAAGGTAGGGTGCCTCACGAGGTGCCCATGACGCAAGCCATGACGATCGAAGCCAGGCGGGCGCCGGCCTGCGTAGAGTCCTTGTTTCCTCTTTGGTGCAAAGGAGGCAAGCGCGAGCGAGAGTATCAAGCAAAGGCAACCATTTCGGTGCAACGAGACCAAGACCAGCAGAGCGGCAGGATGGAGGTCATCGTGGAGCCCAAGCCGGCGTCACCGTCAGAGTCTTTGGCAGGCGAGGATCGACTTTAGCCAGGATAAGTGTACTAGATGTTCCCCTTTAAAATGGCCAATTGTTGGCGCCCTTCCCGCTCAATATTTGGGAAGAGGACCAGGGCCTTGCTCTATAAATAGGGCTAGCCACCACAGAAGAAAGGGATGCGGATTGAATCCTTCCCAAGAGGCATCACCTCCACAAGAACTCCTCCCCTCGCGTGGCAGTTCTTCCTTTGTATTGTTCATCATCAGCCCCTGAGGCAATCCACCACACCACAAACTAGAGTAGGGTATTACACCATAATGGTGGCCCGAACTAGTATAAACCTCGTGTCCCTTGTGTTGTTCTTCGTGTAGTTTAGATCCTTGCGAGGCGACGACACGTGAGTAGGTAGGAGGTTTGATCTCTGCGCGCACCCCAGAGTTCGAACCTTAAGGGTCTGCCGGAACCCGAAATCCGACAGTTACAGAGTTGATCTACCATGAGATCGGATGAATTCGGATGAACTAAACCCTAGATGGGTAGGATGATGGTTCTAGCCTCTACGGACTAAGCCCTCTAGTTTATATAGACACCAGGGGTGCCTAGGGTTACATATGTTGGTTGCCATCAGGAGACAAATACGCCGGCTATGCTAAATCTTCCTTGGAGAAGACGAAGTCTTCGGAGGTTTCCTTCTCTATTATGGAGTTATCTGAAGCTCGGCCTTCCTTAACAGAATCCAGAGTAGCCCACCAGGCCGGCCCATGAGAGATAGGCCGGCAGCCCGAGGACCCCCTAATCCGGGACACCCTTAGCGACCAAGTTTGAAGTAGAGAGATGGGCGGCTGGCTCATGCCAGTGAGCAAATAGGAGAAGACCCCAAGTCTAATCAGGTGTTCGCGCGGAGATGACTACTTTAAAATGGTGAAAACATATTTGTCAAGGTGAAGTGTTAAAATTAGAGTTAAATACATGGGAGGTGCCTCAACTTGTCTTGCGCGGTCAGTTTAGTACCTAAAGTTGCGAAATACATGAAACTGATGCTCGAACTTGTCCGACCATGCAAATACGGTGCCTCCTTTTGTATCCGAAGGTACGTCTAGCCCACGTGGCGTGCCAGCATGGCGGTGACCCACCTGTTAGTGATTGAGAGCGAAGAAAGTGCTGAGTACTATGTGCATGAGGATTTTTTCATCGTATTTTATTTAATCACATAAAAAAGACCTCAAATAGTGTATGCTAGTGAGAAATAACATGGAAAATAAACCATCATGCAGCGGTTTGGAACCTGACACTTCGATCAACTAAGACTCGATCTGTCCACTCGGCCAAAACATGCCATGCGTTCACCTTTTAGTTAGAAAGCTATGTAGATGCTTTCCACGTATCTCTGCAATTTTCCTAATGTGTTATCTACAAGGTTTTTTTTTAGTTCCTGTTTAGTTTCATGGCATGCAAATTTTCCCATATAAAAATATGCAATTATTCTTTATTTTAAATTCTATATCATTATTGCGCACTTTAAAGAGGTAGACATGAATTTTTTCCAAAAATTTATGGGGATTGAAATAGTTCAACTATATTAGAAATTATCATGTAAAGATATGTATGTTCATTCTGGACCACAAGTACACACTATTATTGTTTATCTTTATTGTATTTTTAAAATACCTAATTACTAACAAATTGATAATGTTCTATTCTGTAAACTTTTCAACATGCATTAAAATGTGTAGTTTTGAACTTTTTAATACAACTATTCAAAATGTAATAGAATAATTTTTTAATACATGTTGAACTGTCTTTAAATACACATTGCCAATTTTTAAATGCAAGCAGAACATTTTTCAAAAACATGTTATAATTTTTAATACATGTGTTTTATTTTTCCAAAAACATGTTGAACATTTTTCAAATGTACTAACTTACTATAATTTTATGGAATTGTAATTTTTTATTACATTTCTTTTTTTCTGAAAGGTAAAAATAATATGAAAAATAAAAATAAAGAACTTGAAAAAAATAAAAATAAAACTTGTGCGGGTCAATAGAAGCGTCATATATAAAAAGGATCACATGAAGAGTTACATAGCAACCAAAGTGGATTTTTGGAGCACGGTAGCCATTAAGCACGCTTCTAAAACTGGCACTTAAAAGTGTAAAAAGAGTTGATTGTTTTCACACAAAAATGTATGTATGTGCTCTAAGTGACTTTCAAATTCTGTTCAAAATTATTTGGCTTTTTTATCTCGCACATAAAAGCTTAGATTTTGATTAAAAAACACAGAAATGTTACACTTCTATGTGTGCATGTACAGAAAATTTAGAAATCCTTTAGCTGTAAAAGTCCATTTCTTTGAACTTCATAAAAAAGGGCACAATATGCCCATGCTCCAAAGTTACGTTTTGCATACCAATGAAATATACAGAGTTCGATATCTTAAATATGAACTGAGCAGAGTATGGTAAGGTGGAAAGTGTCTGCTTGTAATGCATTCGGTGATCACGAGGGCTCATGTTTGATCATGCATCACACATCTTTTTCCAATGTGATTAAATAAAATATGTGGGGGTTTTGTAAAAAAAAATCCTCACGCTAGGGCCACCCAGCGCCTTCCCAACTCTGAGCCACTCGCAGGTGGGCCACTGCCACGATGGCATCCCACGCCGGCTGGACGCACGTCCTGATACGGATGGAGGCATCGTATTTGCACGTCCGGACAAGTTAAAGCACCAATTTCGTGTATTTTGCAACTTTAGACACTAAACTGACTGCTCATGACAAGTTGAGGCACCTTCAGTGTATTTAACTCTTAAAATTATATTTCTATTAAATATTTATATTGGACTACAGTTAGACTTGGAGTGCACATGCAGTTAGCTGTTTAAAGCACATTATTATTATATAAAGGCAGGGCGGGTATCCAAAATAGAATGCGAACAGCCTGACGAATGCAGCCACGTACCTCCTCGACCACAGAATTTTACATGCGGATACGCTAGTAAACGACAATGCGCTCGGCCTCGATGTAGCTAGCGCCGAGGGCGCGCCGACCACGTCCCACTCGTCCCCGAGATATTCTATACACTCCTTCGCAGTGCCAGCTAGGCAGCTCGCCATCCTCGGGGGGACGTCGCGTCTCGGTTTTGGTCCAATTTGTACGTATGCATGCACTCGTCTTCCCGACCGCAACAGGCCACCGGCTCGCAACCGCTCACTGGCTGAAGATCCAAGCCCGGATTACTCTTCTCCACTAGCAGGCGATTCAAAGTTCTTCACTAGTCACTACCATGGATACCCTGGCATATAGTAAGAACTGAACTACTAAGAAGTAGAGTTAACAATGGTTAGCACGACTGAGAAACACATGCGGGAAGATGAACCGCTTCTGCGCTACGGAACAAGCAGCATATCCCGTCGGGTCGCTGACTGCGGCGAAGGATTCGAAGATACTGCCGCGGGTAGCCAATCGTTGCATCTCCTTTTGCTTATTATATTCGTGTCATTCTTGGCGCCGTCCCATCATTCCTCGAATCGTCCTGGGCGCACGGTGTATATATAGGCATGCTGATACCACGTACCAATGCCCGCTCGTATTGTGGAAGCGAAGAGGCCGTGCGTGCGGCAGAGGCGCGAGGTAAGGAGAGCTCCATCGGTCCAATGGCCGGCCGCGGCGGGGCGTTCGCGCTCGTTGCGCTGTGCATGCTCGAGCTCGCGCTGTTACATGGCGCCGGCGCCGGCGCTGGGGAGCGGCTCGTGCCGGCCATGTTCGTGTTCGGAGACTCGACGGTGGACGTCGGCAACAACAACCTGCTGCCGGACTGCAAGCCCGAATGCAGGGCCAACTACCCGCAGTACGGCGTCGACCACCCCTCCCACGCGCCCACCGGCCGCTTCAGCAATGGATACAACCTCGCTGACCAGATAGGTGCCGTCAAAAATTTCCCCGTTCATGATCCATTGAGCATCAACGACTGAGCTAATTTTTGGCTTTTTGTTGAAGGGGGATAACCCCGGTCTCTGCATCAAATGATGCACACAGTTAATTTTTTTATTTATTGTGATTCATTCACTATTGGCCAAGTAATTATACAAGACAACCAAGTTTTTTTTTAAAAAAAAGGGAGGATGACCCCGGCCTCTTCATCTGGGAGATGCATGCGGTCATTTTATTGATTATTTTCGAGAACCTTACAAAATAGAACAACAATATACCTGAATCCAACATCTTGGCAACATCTGCCCCTACTTCTATCCATATGATGAAAGGGTGCAAGCCGGGCCACATACCCAGACCTCTCACATAAGCCTAACATCTAAAGCCGGAGGCCCCGGCCAAGCCATCTACCGGGTCCGGGGCACAAACCGGTCCGATGCACTCACATGTGTCGTCGCCGTCATCTTCCATTGGTCCATATTCAGAGCAGATTGAGGTGTCAACCTTGGCAGGTCCTCCGCCATCGACGCCACCACGCCACCAAACGACGACCTCCACCTACGCGAGCCTTAAAAGGTCCTCCGCCATGGACGCCACCACGAAGCCAAACGACAACCTTCACCTGCGCAGGTCCATCTCCAAGCAACGACGTGGATCCATGCTAGGATAGGTCCGCACCACCGCCGTCGCCCATCACCCTCAAGCACCACCCAACCCCAAGGTTACCAAAGCGGCGCCTTCAAGAAGTGAACGGCGCCGTGAGCGCCACCGCCGCCCAACAAAGTTAGGGTTTTCGCTCAGCAGACCTAGTGGAAGGGGAAGTGAGAAGATCAGTCCATGCCGACGCCTCCAAGGAGGGGAACGGCGCCCTAGGCGTCGCCGTCGGCGCGGCCGGCCATGGCCGGCCAGGGATTTCGTCCGAACTAGATCCCCGCCACCACCAGTGCCTCCTGTACAAAACCGGCGAACAAGAGAAGCGCGGCCCGACCAGGCTGGCCAGCACGCCGGACAGGGGAGGCGCCAGATCGCGCTCACTGACCGCCGCGGAAGCCGCCGCCAGCCGCCAACGATCACCGGGATCCCGCCGCCCGCGCGGCCAGGACGCCAGATCCACCGCCCGCACGGCTGCTTGCAAGAGTCTGCCGTGCCTCGCCAAAAGAGCCGCCGCTCCAGATCCTGAACTCCCCGTGCGGGAGCAGGGCAGCTGAGACCCCGCCGCCACCATCCTTGGCGTCCCGGGCTTGCCCGGCGGCTGCCTTAGACGGTGGCGAGAAGGGGGGCAAGGTGGGGAGGGGGCCGCGGCGGCGCGGCTAGGGTTTCCCCGCCGCCGCCGGGGGAGGCGACGCAGGGTCGCGTTTGCGTGTGTGCGGGTCTTTACCCCAAGCAGAGATGCTTGACGCACCGTCCGTTTGATGGAGTTGACCAGCTTGTTGTATATGTATATACCCCGTATAATATAGGGACTGTCTATTTGACGTGCAGCTAAATTACTTGGATTCAACGAGAGCCCACCCGCTTTCCTCTCCCTCCAGGCCGAGGGCATCATTCCACGTATGAATGACGGCATCAACTTTGCATCGGGAGGGTCAGGGCTGCAGAACCAAACGGGCGAACATGTACGCACACCGTCTAGACTTTATTTGGCCCCAACTAAATGGCTCGATTCCTGCATCAGTAACCACGTAAGAGGCTGGCTTCCTCTGTGCAGTGCGGAGGAGTCTACAGCATGGCCGACCAACTGGAGGAGTTCACGTTGGTCGTCAAGATGATGGGGAACAGCTCGTACGACCTCATCTCCAGATCACTCTTCTTCATCAGCGTCGGCAGCAACGACCTGTTCGAGTACGCCCATGCAAAGAACCCGCCCCCTAACCGCAACGATACCGCCTTCCTGAAATGCCTCGTCGACTCTTACAAGACCTATTTGCAGGTGCGACCGCGTGTTTTCCCGTAATATAAGAGCGTCTTTTACACTTGGGCGAGTATGTGCGCTATCTGGTGCTGCTGGTCAGAACCTCGTAATCAGGGACGTTGTTTTGTTGCAGGAGCTGCATGCGCTCGGGGCGAGGAAGTTCAGCATCGTCAGCCCGTCGCTGGTGGGGTGCTGCCCGTCGCAGAGGGCGGCCGCGCTGCAACATCACAATGACTTCGACGAGCTCCACTGCTTCCGCCCGGCGAACAACCTCTCCAAGCAACTCTACGCATTGCTAGCCTCGAAGCTCCAGGAGCTCGGCGGTGATCTGGACGGCATGCACTACTCCATCTGCGACTCTGCGGGGATGGCCGAGATGGTCTTCACACCCGGCGGCGCGAAAGGCATGTCAGGAATACCCTTTTGTCATGCGGTAACGTGTCGGGATATTTATTTTAATAATGTGTCGTTACCTTTTTTTGGCAGACCCAACGGTGGTGGATACGGCCTGCTGCGCCGGCCCAGGGCCGTTCGGGGTGGGCCTGTGCAACACCTCCGCCACGCTATGCCCCAACCGCACCAACTTCGTGTTCTGGGACAGCTTCCACCCGACGGAATATGCGTCGGGTTTGGCCGCGTCTGCGCTCTTCATCGACAACGGCAGATTCGTCCGCCCGATCAACGTGGGGCAGCTGGCGGCGCTGTAGCGTGGAGAATCGCAAGCGATCTATCTGGCGACGGACGACTTGGTACTACCGACTACGGAATAAGTAGTGGTGTGGAACTACAGAGACTTTTTTTTTATGAAGGGAGACAACAAAGACTCAGGGTCTGGAGTTTGATTGGGGGATGAGTATAGACTATAGGGGGTTTGTTGTCCACGTCCAAGAATTTGGTGAAGCCGGCGTGCTTGTTGTTATCCGAGATCGTTCTGTAGGATTTGTTTCCCCTTTATTCACTAGTGTGTGTTTTTTTTTCACACAAGACATAAGCACGGTTTGCACGAATGATTACGATTGGCAAGAGCAATGAGCAATGTGACTATTTGAAGTATACTATGACAATGTCCGTGCGTTGCAACGGGACATAAATATATCGAAATGACTCCTCTAAAAACGGTTGTGGCAACGCTCGGTTTCCAGAGGGGCACGAACCAAAATCTCTCCCCTCCTTGAATTTAAATCTAGAGTTTCGTAATTAATTTCACCCCCCCCCCCTTCATTATAACTATCGGAGGCCACTAATTAATACACCCCCCTTAATTTTAACTGTGGAACCTGCTAATTAATTCCCTCCCCCTAATTGCCCCTTTATTAATAGTTTCCAGCCTCGTCATGATACTTGGCCATGTAAATGATGAACCAGGCTTTAACTTTGCTTTAAGAATCTGCCCATCTCCGTAATATTTACTTCTCAGTACCCTTGCACATAAACTATGAGGCTCGGAAATCAGCCTCCAGATTTTTTTTGAAAGCATAGGCTTATTAAAACAGTTTGAATCTCTGAAACCCATTCCACCTCTATCCTTTGGGACACAAAGTTTCCACCGTGAACCAATGCATCCTTTTGTTACTGACATCGTCACCCCACCAACACTACAAAATTGCATCAGAATTCCTTGGCAAATTTTCTTTGGGATCCTAAATACACACATCACAAATGTCGGCAATGCTTGAGCCACGACCTTTAGAAGCACATCCTTTCCTCCAATGGACAAAGTTTTCTCCTTCCATCTTTGCACCAACTAACAAATCCTATTAATCAAATATTGGAAGTTATCACTTTTATCAGCCCTATCATCATTAGCAAACCTAAATATTTATCTGACAGAGCTTCAACCATGATGTTCAACACAGTGCACACTTCCACCCTTTTTTCAACAACAATATTTGGAGATAAATAGATACTACACTTACTTTCACTAACCAGTTTTTCGGCGTACTGGGAACAAGAGTACCGAGACTTGCCTGCCTGCGGCCCATGGCGTAGCTCCATCGATGGCCTGGTACGGCCAATCTTTAGCGACGATGAGAAAAGACCCTCGCGAGGGGCCAAGCCTCGCGAGGCGGACGACGTCAAGACCTCCTGAAGGAGCAGCCTTTCCAGGCGGCCTCCTAAGGAGCGGAGATTTCTATGCAAGCACTCACCTCACGAGGCTGAGGTGACATCAGCCGTGACGACCAAGGACAGATGTCGGTGTCAAAACTGGCGGATCTCAGGTAGGGGGTCCCGAACTGTGCGTCTAGGCGGATGGTAACAGGAGACAAGGGACACGATGTTTTACCCAGGTTCGGGCCCTCTTGATGGAGATAAAACCCTACGTCCTGCTTGATTAATATTGATGATGTGTGTGTTACAAGAGTGGATCTACCACGAGATCAAGGAGGCTAAACCCTAGAAGCTAGCCTATGGTATGATTGTTGTTCGTCCTACGGACTAAAGCCATCCGGTTTATATAGACACCGGAGAGGGCTAGGGTTACACAAGTCGGTTACAAAGGTAGGAGATCTACATATCCGTATCGCCAAGCTTGCCTTCCACGCCAAGGAAAGTCCCATCCGGACACGGGACAAAGTCTTCAATCTTGTATCTTCATAGTCTTGGAGTCCGGCCGATGATGATAGTTCGGCTATCCGGACACCCCCTAGTCTGGAACTCCCTCAGTAGCCCCTGAACCAGGCTTCAATGACGACGAGTCCGGCGCGCATATTGTCTTCGGCATTGCAAGGCGGGTTCCTCCTCCAAATAATTTATAGAAGATTGTGAACACCAGGATAGTGTCCGGCTCTGCAAAAATAAATTCCACATACCACCGTAGAGAGAATAATATTACACAAGATCAATCTGCTGACGTATTCTGTGGCGTGACGTCACACCACTTCCAAGCCTTTACTCGAATTGTTTTTATTGTTCCACCTCAGCGCATTTAGCGAGGCGGTTTCCTTGGCACGTCTTGTCGAAGCAGAGATCGTGTTGCCCTTATTCCGGGATTCCCATCAATACGGATGTGGGTAACCCAACCGCGCCCGTTGCCACGCCCCCTCCATCGAAGGCGGGTTCCAAACGGTCACGGGGACGGCTCTTGGTATTCTTCCTCTTTATAATGAGACCAAGGCCCGTTCTTTTTATTCAATCCTCTATCGAATCCGCCCCTCTCCCCGAGTTCCAACACCCAGGGCTCCAAATTCAGGTACCTTCGATCTTCGACAATGTCCGGTCCTAACCTACGAGGCCGGTGGATGCGACGTGCTAAAGCTGAGAGATGCCAGGTACTTAACCTACGAAATTTTGCATAGGCTGCCTGCCCGAGGGCAAGTTATCCCAACTCCCGAGCCTGGCGAGAGCGTCGTGTTCGTGTCTCACTTCCGTCGGGGTTTAGGCTTCCCGACGGATCCCTTCATGAGGGGGCTCATGTTTTACTATGGGCTGGAATTCCACGACCTGGCTCCGGAGTCCATCCTCCACATCTCATCATTCATTGTCGTCTGCGAAGCCTTCCTCCGTACTACCCCTCACTTCGGCTTGTGGCTCAAAACCTTCAACGTGGAGCCGAAGACGGTTGAGGGGCGTCAGGCAGAGTGCGGCGGGGCGGTTATAAACAAAAGGGCCGAAGCTCCATGGCCCAAGGGCTCTTTCCAGGAGGAGCTCGGCTTGTGGCAACAGGAGTGGTTTTATATCACCGCTCCCCGGGGCAGCAGGCAGAAGCCGCCGCCCGTCTTTCGCTCGGGCCCTCCACATCAGCTGACGTCATAGGTCAACAAGGGGCGTGACTGGGGGCCGCCCAAAGACGTCCCCCTATTGCAGGACCGGATTCGAGGCCTCCAAGAAAGGGAGATCAATCTGGTCGCAGTGGTGCAGGTCATGTTGATCCGGCGCCTACTGCCCTGCAAACGTCGCCCCCTCCGCCTGTGGGAATTTAATCCGGAGGGGCCACGAGCTCTTCAACACTTCATGGGTTTAACTCCCATGGAGATGTATAAACTACTCTTCGGATCGCAAGAGACGCATCCGGAATTGACCGAGGACGCTGGCCTAAGCTGCAATCGCCCGGATACTCAAGTAAGTAGCCCCTTGTCCGGACACACCGTCCATTTATTTATCGTGAGCTTGCCTTTTAACCAGCTATCCCTGGACAGGAGTGGATAGCGCAAGCAAAACTGATACGGTGTCCGACCCCCCTCCCTGAGACCACGCAGGATCCCGTGTTAATCAAAATGTTGGAGGTCGCACCTTCGAATGAGGGCGAAGGGGGGCACGGGGAAACTGTCACCTCTACCAAGGAGGTTTTTAGTAAGGGAGGAATCGAGAGTCCCTCCCTCCAGGGGGAGAAGAGGAACGCTTCCGAAGACCCGGAGGCCAAGGCCTCAAAGCGGGAAAAGAAATCTGTACCGGAAGGTCCTATGCCAGAAAGCGCCCCGGCCGTACTGTCTCCTCGAAGGAATCAGCCCTCTAACGAGCCGTAAGTGAAAGGGGGGATTTTATAATTATCTGACACCCCTGCTTAATGTCTAAAGGTAACCGAAGTTTTTACCTTGTAGTTCGGATCTCAGCCTATCTCAGCACAGCTCATCTTCGGGAGACCTTCGTCCGGAGATGATGGAAAGCGAAACGCCTCCATCTGCCGCCCCATCACGCGGGGCGGACGACCCTGAGGTGTCGTCGCGGAGGGTCTCCCCGAGTCCGGTGGGGCCGGAGAGTTCGGCGCCCATTGGAATACGGCCGGTGGAGCTGCAGGATTTGCTTAAGAGGGCGTCCATCTCAGAAAATCACCGCACATTAATGGGTGGTGTGATTGAGAGGATCTCGTCCGCCGAAACCGGCTTGTATGAGGCCGTCGGAAGTTTACTGACGGGATTTGAGGTACGCAAAAAATGACATACCTGTTGACAGTTTTGCACATGAAGTGCGCCCTGTATAGATAGTAGCCCCTGAGACTTGGTATGCTGTCGCGTGCCTAGGATCATAATCTCAGTTATTAATTGTCGCCTTTCCCATGCAGGTGGTGAAACGTTCGGTGGCCAGCCGGACTGATGAATTTGCCGAGCTGAAGAAGCAACTCGACACTGCGAATGCCGACATCTCGCTGGTCAATAGACGACTTGATGAGTCACAAGGTATGTGGTTGCTCCGCGGTTGCTTAGTAAGGGAGCTGACGCCCATTCCTTACAAATTGTATGCTAGATGCAGATGGTGCCGCTGCTGTGGAAGACCTTCGAGCAGAACTTGCTCGGGCCAAGGAGCAAGCCAGAAAAAGCGAGGCGGCTGCCTCGAAGGCAGCGGAAGAGCTAGAAGCCGAGAAGGCTGCTCACTGCCGAAGCAGGGAGGAGATGGCCGGAATAGCCGCGAAATTAAAAGTTGCTACTGACCACCAGGAGGTTCTTGAAAGAGAACGTCGAGCGGAACAAGAGGACCTGAAGAAGGCCGACGCCGAAGCCAAGGATGCCCGTAGTGCGATGAGGGCTATGAAGGAGGAACTGCGTCAAATCCGAGACATTGTGGCTGGAAAGCCCTTTATGCTGCGCAGGAAGTTCACGGATCCGAAGTATGCTCAGCTTGGCCGATTGTATGGTGCGGAGGATCCTTATCTGGACTTGGCAGCGAGTGCGGCGGACGCAGTCGGGCACTTCCAAAGCCAGAAGGGTCACGAAATGGAAGAGCTTTTCTGGTCTCAATTCCATAGTCCGGAGCGTCAACTTCCGCTGAGTGATCGGCTGGTTGAGTGGGCTGAGCTAAATAGATTGTTCGGACTTGCCATGACGGATGTGGTCACTCATCTGTGGCCGGGAAGACCCAAGCCGAAGAGTTATTTTGGCTTGTTGCAGCAATTCCTTGGGGCAGTGCCGCATATTAAGGCGATGAAGCGGTCAACATGCATAGAAGGTGCACGGATGGCTCTCGCCCGTGGTAAGACATACTGGGCGGAGATGGATGCCACCACTGTTGCATCCCGGGGTTCGGACAAAAGTCGATTCCCCACCGAGCACTATTTTGAGGAAGTCCTGCCGGGCGCTCGTATAATAGAGGCACAGTGCTCGAAAGATGTTATGTTTGAATGATATGTATGATTTCTGAGATTATATTTATAATGCAATAACTTTTTATACTTGTGTGCTCAAGTATTGAACTATCTCCTGTGCGGCCGTATATGTATGAATAACCTGAAAGTTGCAGTCTTTGGCTTCAGCCCCCACGCACATGGTGCGGGGGTGTTTGCAAAAATAAAAAGGCGCTTTTTCACACTTAATCCAACGTCTTGGTCCTTTTAGGGAGGTGATAGCGTAGCAAACTAGGCAACCGGACTATAATGCTTTATCACTTTCACTTAGCCATAGGAGCTCGAATGTGGGGCTACTATATAGCCCCTTGCGGCACCGCTCCTCTCCGAACTTCGGGGCGCGTATGTGCCTGACCGGGAAGCGGTCCTTCGTCAAAGCGGAGGAATTCTAAACATTCCAATGGTCGATCAAGTGGTTGACCAGTCTCTCGCTATATCATGACAGTCAGTTTTCGGCTTTCTCTACTGAGGCGCTTGCCCGGCCGAACCGGGGCACAATCGCAGTAGTTCTCCTGGTGCCGCGTTAGCCGATGATACGGAACGTAAGGCAGCAAAACACAGGAGCCGGGCAAAACCAACATTTGACCAAAGACATGATTCGGAGCTGATGCATATAAGGCCTAACTCGAGACGCCGAACACTCCCTGAGGTGTTCGGTCTTTATGATATTGGGCAAAATAATGCCCTAAGCCCCTAGTGTCCAGGTACAGGCGGGAACTTCTGGTGCGGCCGATGCCAAAATGCCAGCCTCCTCCTCGGCTATGGTGGGAAACCGGGGGATGTGTATCAACAAGAGACATTAAGAAAGGTTTACACAGGGTCTTAATCTGAAAAGAATCCTTGCAACGGGTCCCTGCTGCATGTCTGCGCCTGTGTCTCCGTTGTGCTGTATCCTGGACGGGTGTAGCACGTGCTTCATCTGTAAAATAGAATGACTTAGTTTTGAAGAAATATCGTGCAAAAAATTGTATGAAATAAAGTATAATTTGGAAGATGAAGAAAATTGAGCTTTATTGGCTCTCATCATTTATACGCGCAGCCCCTTGTAAAGGGGATATGCGGCTGGAAGCCCCTTGTTAAGTTAAACTGGACTCGCCTAACCGTGTCCGGGGTCTGAATGACCTGTGGTTAGGGGCCTTGACCTGCAGGGTCGGAGTGGCTGTCAAGGCAGCCCCACGCTCTCTGTTGTCGAGGGACACTCATAGTTGCTCTTTAAATGAGATTATGCCGCGTGGACCGGGCGTTGTAAGAATAAGAGGCGTGTAGTGTGGTATGGCGTTAAAGCGGGCGAAAGCTTTGTGCCCCAATAGTGCTTGATGGCCACTGTGAAATGGGGTGCTGCGAAGAATCTGTCTTTCGCGACGGAGGTTGTTGGATGAACCGACCACGACCTCTAGTGGTACGGAGCCCGTATGATTGGCTTGAAGGCCTGGCATCACTCCTTTAAGGGAAGTGCTGTTATGTTGAATGTTGATATGGTCTAACCCCATTCTGCGGATGGTCTCCTGGTATGGCAGGTGCCGCACTCTGTTTTCGTGTTATCACATGAAGTGAGTTCACTGTTTTGACTTCTAGTGGGAAAGTCTTCTATTGTCCGGAGTGCTGCTTTTGGGGTTCGTCACTTCCACTTGGTGTATCGAGCCCCTTGTGTTCGGCATTAAGTCGGCCGAACTGCTTGAAGACCCAACAATCTCTGTGGGTATGGTTTGCAGGCTTTCCGGAGGTACCATGTATTTGACATAGCCTGTCCAGAATCTTATTTAGGTTCGATAGCTCGTCGCTGTTGTCCTTGAGGGGCAGTGTTTTGTTATTCGGCCGAGAGCTTTTGAATCCTGCATTGACCGCCGTACTATTTGGGCCATTTTCCTTGTTCCGGCGCTGATCTTTTCTGCGTCGTGATTTCCCATTTCCATCCATAACTTCGGATGTACTCGGGTCGCTGGTGCTATATCTAGCCAGCCAGCTGTCCTCACCTGCACAAAAGCGGGTCATGAGGCTTGTTAGTGCGGCCATTGTTCTTGGTTTTTCTTGGCCGAGGTGTTTGGTGAGCCATTCGTCTCGGACGTTGTGTTTAAAGGCTGCTAAGGCTTCAGCGTCCGGACAGTCGACTATCTGGTTCTTTTTAGTGAGGAACCTGTTCCAGAATTTGCGTGCTGACTCTCCGAGCTATTGAGTTATGTGACTTAAATCGTCTGCATCCGGAGGCCGGACATAAGTCCCCTGAAAATTTGCTCGAAACGCATCCTCAAGCTCTTCCCAACTTCCGATGGTATTTTCTGGGAGGCTTTTAAGCCAATGCCGAGCTGGCCCTTTGAGCTTGAGGGGTAGGTATTTAATGGCATGGAGATCGTCTCCTCTGGCCATATGTATGTGTAGGATATAATCCTCAATCCAGACTCTGGGGTCTATTGTTCCGTCATATGCCTCTATGTTTGCGGGTTTGAATCCCGCTGGAAATCCATGATCCAGCACCTCATCGGTGAAACATAGTGGGTGTGCGGCGCCCCTATATTTGGGTGTGCCGTTGTCTTCAGATGTTCGGCGGGTTATGTTGCTTCCTGGAGTCTTCCTTTTTGGTCCATAAATAGATCGGACTGGGTAGTCTTTTTTCCGAGGATCTTGATGCTGATCGTGTGCCGGCTTGTGTGCGGCGCCCCTTGTTGCTCTTGGCCTGTCATCTGGTCGTCTATCCGGCCAGGCGGCTTCTTTCTTTTTTGACTGCGGGGGCTCTAAGGCCTCCCCGTCAAATTCGGGCAGCAGCTTGCGCTTCGGGTAGCTCTTTGTCTGGTGACTGGCGCCATGTTTATCTGCGCTGTTGAGTACTTTGCTCCATCTCATTCTGAGTGCGTCCTCCGTTGTTTTGAGCTTCCGCTTTTGCTTCTTCAAGCTTCTTGCCGTGGCGACGAGCCTTGTGTGCAGATTCGTGTGTTTTGGTGATGTGAGATCATCTTCGCTGGGGATGGGTTGCTTGTCCAGTTCACGTCCGGCTGGCTGCTTGGTGACGTGTGCGTCGTCCACTGCTTCGCCTTGCTCTAGGGCCTTGTCCGTATGGGTGCCATTTTTATCGAGGCCGGTCTTCGGGCGGCGCTTGTGTCGCCGTTTTGGTTGTTTGTTGGGGGAGTTATCCTTCACCGCGTCCCGTTTTTCTTCATTGTCGCTTCCTTTTGGTGTACCCACCATGTATATGTCGTGAGTAGGGGTGGCTTTCCAGTGCCCGATGGGCGCAGGTTCTTGGTCGTCTCCAGCATCGTCGTCCATACCGTCGATGTCTTCGGAGTCGTAGTCTAGCATGTCGGTTAGATTGTCGACATCGGCTACCAAGTGGGTGGTGGGTGGGTTTTGAATTTCTTCGTCATCCGCATCCCAACCGTCCTGACCGTAGTCCGGCCAGGGCTCTCCCGATAACGAGAGATACTTTAGCGAACTCAAGATGTCGCCAAAAGGTGAGTGTTGAAAGATGTCCGCTGCGGTGAACTCCATGATCGGCGCCCAATCGGATTCGACCGGAGGGGGCGCGGGAGGTTCGGAGTCCGGCAAGGAGTCCGACACCTCGGAGTACAAGCTTCATGAGGGACAAGGTCACTGTTCGGCTCCATTGCCGTAGAGGTTGCAGCCCCCGAGGCGGTGTCTAGCCATCCGTCCTCGATCTGTGCAGCCGGCTCTGAATTGAAGATCGGAGCGGGTTCTAGTGCGGCCTCCAGGGTATTGTCCGGCTGCAGTGCTAAATCATGCTCGCCGTGACAGTGCGGCACGCTCGGCTATGGCTCGGATCCGTCGAAGATCAAGTCCTCGCGGATGTCGGCCGTGAAGTTTAAACTTCCAAATCTGACCTGACGGCCAGGGGCGTAGCTTTCGATCTGCTCCAGATGGCCAAGCGAATTGGCCCGCAGTGCAAAGCCGCCGGATACGAAGATCTGTCCGGGGAGAAAAGTCTCACCCTGGATTGCGTCGTTGATGACGATCGAAGAAGCCATCGAGCCTATCGGTGACGACACAGAGGAACTCTCAATGAAAGCACCAATGTCGGTGTCAAAATCGGCGGATCTCGGGTAGGGGGTCCCGAACTGTGCGTCTAGGCGGATGGTAACAGGAGACAAGGGACACGATGTTTTACCCAGGTTCGGGCCCTCTTGATGGAGGTAAAACCCTACGTCCTGCTTGATTAATATTGATGATGTGTGTGTTACAAGAGTGGATCTACCACGAGATCAAGGAGGCTAAACCCTAGAAGCTAGCCTATGTTATGATTGTTGTTCGTCCTATGGACTAAAGCCATCTGGTTTATATAGACACCGGAGAGGGCTAGGGTTACACAAAGTCGGTTACAATGGTAGGAGATCTACATATCCGTATCGCCAAGCTTGCCTTCCACGCCAAGGAAAGTCCCATCCGGACACGGGACAAAGTCTTCAATCTTGTATCTTCATAGTCATGGAGTCCGGCCAATGATGATAGTTCGGCTATCCGGACACCACCTAGTCCGGAACTCCCTCAACAGGCATGCGCCAGCGGGCGCAGAGCGGCAGGTTTCCTCTTTGGTGCTAAGGAAGCAAGCACAGGTGTGGAGTCCCAAGGAATCAACCAAAGGTTGCCGCTTGCGTACAACAAGACCAGGACCGCTAGAACGGCGGGATGGATGTCATCCCGAGCCCACCATGACGTCACGATCAGAAGCTTTGCAGGCGAAGACTACCTTTCGTCAGGATCAGATGTACTACGTGTCCCCTTTCAAAATTGGCCACTGTGGGATCCCTTCCCGCCTAAGTTTTGGGGGAAGAGGACCGAGGCCACTATAAATATAGCCTAGCCACCAACATAGGGAGGGATCGAGTTCTTGATCGGACCCCCCGAGACCTTCCCTAGAGCTCATCACAAGAACACGCCGCTTGGGGTTGTTCTTCCCCTTGTACTAGTTCATCCTCAGCCTCCGTGAGGCTAATCCACCACAAAGCAGGAGTAGGGTTTTACACCGCAAGGTGGCCTGAACCTGGGTAAACTGTCGTTTCCATTTCCTTTCCATTCATCGAGATAGGTCATGAGAGCAGTGAGTCGATCATCTTGAGAGGTCGAGTTCTTCGCACACGCCCCTGAGTTCGAACCTTCCTTGGGTCTGTGGAGCCCGGAATCCGACATTTGGCGCACCAGGTAGGGGCGTGTCTAAGCCTCTCCCCCATCAGTTGTCTCGTCACCGCTTCGTTGTTCTCATGACGGAAGCTCCACGAGCTGGCGCCGAGCAATGCGTCACTCGCACCATCTAGGTGGCATTCCCGGCCACGAAGTCCGTCGTCACTCCCACTTGCCGCAGCAGGGGTAGGCATCGGCCACAACAGTCATCGGCGCTGTGGGCTGTTTCCATCCCGCCCACTCGGCGCCGCGACCGAGCGGCAGCAAGATCCTCGAGCTATGCCGCGGTGTCGTCCCTGTGCACTCGCTGGGAGCAGGCAAACACGCGGGCCGTGCTCGTTGTGGCCCGCGAGCTGCTGCATTGCGGGCTGGTTGAGGGTGGTCGCGACGCCCTGGTCTCCCGCGTCGCCGAGCTGGTCGATGCTGCCTGCAGGGGCACAACGCCTTTCCGCATCACGCCAGCTTCGCGGATGCCTCAGGAGGCTCGCACCCACGCCGGCCACATCTACTCGCCCCTCCGGGAGGAGCCTAGGGGCCCCGTGGAGGCAGCTCGGCGTATGGCGTCGCCCACCCAACCCAAGGGGCACGTTCCCATGGAGCAGCTGGGGTAGGCGGTTTCCACTTCAACAACAGCGAGGAGTCGCTCTCGGGCCAGCAGGCCAGGGCCTCGGATATGGCAGGCGGCAGAGCACGGGGCACGGGGGCTGGTCTCGGGCCAATAGCACCTAGGGTCCTGGTACCACCAATGGCGGGTGTGCCGCACAAGCAAGGGAGAAGCCCGTTCATGCTTCCTGCACTAGCCCGGGTGTCAGGATCGCCAAGGTCGCGGGGGACGGGGACCCCTCACGAGTCGGCTCAGCACCACACAAACACCTTCAACGCCAACAACCACCAGTTATAGCCAACCCTTTTCGGACACGATTACGCTAACCTTGGGTCGCAGGTGAACCTCGCCACGACTGCGTATCTCGAGACGCTGGACCTGCCCCGGACAGGAGGAGCACCCTGGGAGCCGCGTGGAGGGAGCCCGGTGCCAGAGATCCCTCCGCGCCTCACGGTGCAGGGCGCCACCCCAACGGTGGCGCGCGCCGCCCGGAGGTAGGTCCTCCACCGAGGAAGGCATCGGCGAGCCCTTCCCCCGGTAGAGGGCCTCCGATCGCCCGACCACCGTCAGCGTACCCCCTTGCCCCTTGGTCTCGTCCTGATTTCCAGACACCCCAATGGTGGCAACAGGAGGCGCTTGGTGGGGTCACCCCGAGGAGCAAGGAGCACATGTGAAGATCTCTGCTCGTGACACTCTCACGTAATAATGAGATGGGGTTGTACACGCCCCGGAGTCTCCTGAGTGCCGCCCCATGGGCCTCATGGGGGCTCCCACCCACGTCCAAGTGGAAGCACCATGCTCTGCGCTGGCCGTTGACACTGTCCCCCAATGACTATGCCCACGCCTAGTGGAAGCACCTAGCTCCGCGCTGGTGAGAAGACTAGCATAGGCGCCGGACGCGGTTGTTCCCCTTGCTCTTTTTCTGTAACCCGATTTGCTGCCTTTGAATGAATTTGGAGTTTCGTGTGCTTGTTAAAATAAAATGGGGGATTTTTTTCGACTTGCGGTGTTCTTTGCTCTTCGATTTTTGCTTGAAAAGCACGGCGCCTGCTTGCTACCCCTCCCCGCGAGCGCCCCACGAGCGGGGTCTGGGTGTGGTGTGCACGCCTAGGCAGGCCAAGGTCCCCCCTAGGCCAAGGACGCCACTGATGCATGCTTGCCAGCATACATGCCTTCCAAAAGCTTTATCATTTGGCTCCTCGTGCGGCGCTCACGAGCGGGCCAGCAATCACGCCAGGAAGCCCCTTGTCGGTGTCAAAACCGGCGGATCTCGGGTAGGGGGTCCCGATCTGTGCGTCTTAGGCTGATGGTAACAGGAAGCAAGGGACACAATGTTTACCCAGGTTCGGGCCCTCTTGATGGAGGTAAAACCCTACTTACTGCTTGATTAATATTGAAGATATGTGTAGTACAAGAGTAGATCTACCACGAGATCGAAGAGGCTAAACCCTAAGAGCTAGCCTATGATGGCATGATTGTAACTGTGATCGGCCTTCTAAGGACCATCCTCTCCGGTTTATATAGACACCGGAGAGGGCTAGGGTTTACATGGAGTCGGTTACAAGGAAGGAAATATACTATCCAGATCGCCAAGCTTGTCTTCCACGCAAAGGAGAGTCCCATCCGGACACGGGCCGAAGTCTTGAGTCTTGTATCTTCAGGCTTCAATAGTCCGGACAATGTATACAGTCCGACTGTTCGGATACCCCCTAATCCAGGACTCCCTCAGTAGCCCCTGAACCAGGCTTCAATGACGATGAGTCCGACATGCAGTCTTGTCTTCAGCATTGCAAGGCGGGTTCCTTCTTTGAGTACTCCAAGTTTATTATCGAACACGTAGACCGTGTCCGGATCTGCTACGACGAATAGTGTCCGGTTCTGCAAGATGATCTTCACACACCATTGTAGGGAACATAGCATAAATCCGTTCTGCTGGCAATCCTTGTACGTCGTGCTCTTGCATAGTGGCCTGGTCCAACATGAACTGGCGTTTCCTGCCCCACCTCGACTCGTGTTGCGAGGCGGTTTTTATTGGCACGTCCTGCCAAAGCAGAGATCATGTTCCTCTTATTACGGGATCTTTCATCAATATGGGCGTGTGTGACCCTACGACGACCGTTGGTATGACTCCGTGTATTTTAGATAAGTCTCAAGCGGTCACGCTGAGGACTCTTGATATTCATCCCTTTTATAAAGGGGTCAAGGCCTATGCCGCTTTTCCACCTCCCCTGCTCCTTCTCGCACCTCGAGTTCTAACACCCAAGACCCAAGCTCCAACACCCCAGATCCTCCAACATGTCTGGATCCGACGCAAAAGGCCGGTGGGTGGCCTCCTCGATTCAAGAGGAGGACATTACGAAGCTTAGGGAGGTCGGATACCTGACTGCCGATATCCAGCACAGGCTTCCTGCTCCGGGGCAAGTCATCCCTACACCGGAGCCCAATGAGAGTGTTGTGTTCATTCCTCACTTCCTCCGAGGCCTGGGCCTCACCCTCGACCACTTTGTGAGGGGGCTCATGTTCTACTATGGGTTAGATTTTCATGATCTGGCTCCAGACGCCATCCTCCATATCTCGTCGTTCATTATCGTGTGCGACGCTTTTCTCCACGTCTCCCCACACTTCGGCTTATGGCTCAATGTGACACTCCAAAATTTTTATTTGGTTTTTATCAAAAACTTTGTGGTTTTTGAAGAGAGGCCATTTAAAATTTTTCTTTCAGAAAACCTTCCTCTTAAAAACTTCCTTTGCTTTGGCTAGGATTTTATTTTTTTCAAACTTTGGTGTTTGAACCTTTTGAAACTTCTTCTCTGTTGGTTCCCTCTCAAATTCATTTTGGGAGTTTAATCTTTTTCTTTTAAAAAGAACTCTATGAAAAACTTGGGATTTTCATATCTTGAAAACCACCCATGACTTGGCATTTTTGCCCATGTGATAAAACCCCTCCAAAACCTCCCCTACTCCTTGTGATCAACCTAAGTTCTCTGTCCCAACTAATCCGAGCAAGTTTTGGATTTTATTCTAATTATTTTTCCTCTCAAATCAATTCTGAAAATTATTTGGAGCCTGAGTAATTTTCAAAGCAAGTACCCTATTGCATTTGAGTTTTGACCTCAAACCAACTCTCCTGGATAGTCCTTTGTACCCACAACCCAGAACCATCTTGATCCACTCCTCCTCTTTTCAAGCTTGTCACGACCGGTTTTCCAATAAAAATATTTATTGAGAAACCAATCTTTTGAGTCCAGTATGAGAGAAATCCTCCTCACTGGTAGACAAATTCTTGATACAATAAGCCAGTAGCATAAAATATATTACAGGGTCGAACTACGGTTGCTCAACCAAATTATTACAAGCACGCCAATAATTATACATAATGGCAGACATGACACAGTGGTGTGGAGGCATACTACTGACTCGAGGATAGGGCGGTGGTGGAGAAACACAGCGGGGAGAGAAATACAAGACTCTAAGTCTATCATCTCATCGAGCGTCGAGGTGAGGCTCGTTGAATTTATTTGGTAGCGGAAGCGGATATAAAACAGTGACCAAATCCAGGGTCGCATGAGACTGACTGGGACTCCTCTAGGTGTCGGACTTGCTATCAAACTCTTCATCCATGAGATCGCCTTCGTCAGCATCTGGCCAAATCAACAAGCCAGTGAGTACTTTGAAAGTACTCGCAAGACAGTTCGGACGTAAGATATAACAAATGCATGCATGGATGCGTCATGAATAATTCACCAATGTACATTCAAAAATTAGCATAACAAGGTAAGTAAAAAGGGAAACGGCGGTAGTCCGCCTGAAATCCCAACAAAACATAAATAACTACCGATCGGGTGTCTGAAGCGACGCCTCGAAAGGTGAACAAATAAATATAAGGAAATGATGCCACAGTCGGGCGTCTTAGCGACACCACATAAAGGGCTTTAAAAGAAATACCACAGTCGGATGTCGGGGCGACATCACAGAAAGGGCTTTAAAAGAAATGCCACAGTCGGACGTCGGGGCGACATCACAGAAAGGGCTTTAAAAAGAAATGCCACAGTCGGACGTCGGGGCGACATCACAGAAAGGGCTTTAAAAGAAATGTGCCAGTCGGACGTCGGGGCGACATCACAGAAAGGGCTTTAAAAAAATGCCATAGTCGGACCGGGGCGACATCACAGAAAGGGCTTTAAAAAGAAATGCCACAGTCGGACGTCGGGGCGACATCACATAAAGGGCTTGAAAAGAAAGTAAAATACAACAATGCCACAGTCGGACGTCTGAGCGACATCACAAAAAGGGCTTTGATTTACAAGTAAATAATACTCATAATAAACATTTAATTCATGAGAATAAATGGGTTAGTCCATCCACAGGAATAATCATTTAACCGGAATTAGCACTCATGCGAATCACCGGAGTCTCTGTCATCAAAACTGACATTTAATTAGGATAAGATAATATCGATCTAGGACAGGGAATAGATGATTTGGAGGAATATATGACTCTGCAGAGTTTGTACAAAATTTTTCCCACAGCCAACGGATTTCCATAGTCACGAAGGACTAGTTCCGTTTACGGTATTTCGGAAGAAAACACAGCTAACCAGTACACACCCATCCTACCTCTCGATGCTAGGAATCACCCTAGACATTATCCAAGAAAAACTTTTGAGACGGGGAGATCACAATCTCGAATAGCATGGGATCAAATTTATATACGCGCGCTCTAAGGGGTGCCCCCCTCTCGGTCCCAACCGGAAACACCCATGCCCCCTGACCGGATGACTGGCTTTAATCCAGGGCCATGGAACCATCATCACGGCCTCTCCTTTTGGTGTGTACCAGAAAAGCGGTTTGCAACTTACTAAACCATATTCCTTGCGGAAAACATGTGGTAGTACAGGGAAGGAAATGAGAGGAACTGGACCGACA
Source organism: Triticum aestivum (assembly GCF_018294505.1). Taxonomy (NCBI): domain Eukaryota; kingdom Viridiplantae; phylum Streptophyta; class Magnoliopsida; order Poales; family Poaceae; genus Triticum; species Triticum aestivum. Next base: position 618,011,531 of record NC_057798.1, read on the forward strand.
CAGTTTGACACTGAAGTAACATAGTCTGGCATAAGACTGGCATGCTACGACACTGCCATCTTACCCATCCTCATGCCAACACATGGCCATTCATACTCACATCCATCCACTTATGGATCATCGAACTCACTTACCTCAATATTGCATAAAATGACGTTCATCGATATGCTCCTCAACATGCCATGAAACTAACTAAATGCAAAACATGCCAAGACACTCATCATATCAAAAGTTCAAACATGCTTGCCTGGTTCAGAGTAGTCGGAGCCTAGCTCGGTGAAGTTCGCGGCTCCGTCACCTCCTTCGATATCTACGGTATAAAGAAAATATATGCGCTATCGTAAATACCAAGGAGTGCACAAAAATATTCCAAATATTTTTCAAATAAATCTGATAAAAAACTAGACAAAATTTTAAAGAGAACAGAAAAAGAATCAATCAAAAATACTTTTCTGTTTAAAAGTTATAAGGGTTTTTGTCCAGGGACTCATCTGTAATGAAACAGAAGGTTTCCAGGGGGTATCTTATAAAAACAGAAAACGCTTCGGCAGAAACTACGCCAGCCCAAAGGGAAAACGCATTTTGCCCGAAGGCGCTTTCAGAAAACGATTCAATAGAGAGGGCAGAGAGGCTGACGGTGGGGTCCCACTCGTCAGGTTTGAACTTTCAAAAAGGGGGGGGGGGCGAAGCTCGTCGGCGCCCGAGAGCCGCGGTGGTCGCCGGCGGCGATCCACGGCGAGGCAGGGGGATCGGAGGGTACCTCCGTGCTCATGGCGCCATTCCGCGTCGGTTGGTGGTGGTAGTGGTCGCCGGCGAGTACCACGTCGACGGCGAGCTTTGCTCCGGCGGACGGCGGCTCGGGTGGTCGAGGGACTCGTCGGAGAGGGCTGCAGAGATCAAATTGAAGACGGGGTTAGGCTCCTGGTAGCTAGAGAGGGTAACGGGCGGGGTTTGGGCGCCGGAGATGGCCTCACCGGAGCGAATCGTGGTGGAGGCCGAGGCGGATCGGGGCGGCCGGAGTTGGGGGAGGAGACCTCCTTGAGGTCCTCCTAGTGGCCTGGCGTGGCATTGGCGACGGTGCCACGGGCGTGTGCTGGCATGCATGAGGCCACGCGGAGAGCAGAGGGGCGTTGGGCGGCGCGGAACGGCGTTGAGCCGCCGTTCTTGTCCCCTGTCGGCCGCCACGGGAGGTCCCGACGCCGCAGAAGACGCCAGCGAGGGCGGGCCAGTGTGCCACCGACGCCAGGAAGGCTCCAAGCACGCGTGTGAAGCTCCGGACAAGAGGGAGGGGCTGCGAGCATCGAGCCAAGCGCACTGTCTACGCGTGATAGAAACTGACGGACGAAAACGACACTGAAAACTGAATTTCTGAATATGAACAACAACAGTGCACGCCAAGTGTTCGACAAAATGAATTTGGCCTCTGGGGATTTTTCCTTGAGCTGATTTTTGGTGGAGTGGCTTCTCATTGCTCAAGTAGGCTGCCTGAATTTTGGTGGAATTTTTGGAGGAGTGTAGATATGAATTTCGTCAAATTTGGCAAATCTGGTCCAAACATGCAGAGACTGAATTTTGAAAAATTTGAAAAGAGGAGGAGTGGATCAAGATGGTTCTGGGTTGTGGGTACAAAGGACTATCCAGGAGAGTTGGTTTGAGGTCAAAACTCAAATGCAATAGGGTACTTGCTTTGAAAATTACTCAGGCTCCAAATATTTTCAGAATTGATTTGAGAGGAAAAATAATTAGAATAAAATCCAAAACTTGCTTGGATTAGTTGGTACAGAGAACTTAGGTTGATCACAAGGAGTAGGGGAGGTTTTGGAGGGGTTTTATCACATGGGCAAAAATGCCAAGTCATGGGTGGTTTTCAAGATATGAAAATCCCAAGTTTTTCATAGAGTTCTTTTTAAAAGAAAAAGATTAAACTCCCAAAATGAATTTGAGAGGGAACCAACAGAGAAGAAGTTTCAAAAGGTTCAAACACCAAAGTTTGAAAAAAATAAAATCCTAGCCAAAGCAAAGGAAGTTTTTAAGAGGAAGGTTTTCTGAAAGAAAAATTTTAAATGGCCTCTCTTCAAAAACCACAAAGTTTTTGATAAAAACCAAATAAAAATTTTGGAGTGTCACAACACCTACCCCCTTAGGAAAAATCTCGTCCCCGAGATTTCAGCTGATCCTTAAATAAGTGTGGATGCTCTGTCCGAAGAAAATCCTCGCTTTCCCAAGTTGCTTCACTGTCGGTGTGATTGGTCCACTGGACTTTGAAAAACTTGATGGTCTTCTGTCGGGTCCTCCTTTCAGACTCCTCTAATATTCTTACGGGACGTTCCCGATAAGTGAGGTCTGGCTGCACGTCAATGTTTTCATGGGATACTTGTTTCTCTGGGTTGCTTACGCACTTCCTTAATTGAGAGACGTGGAACACGTCGTGAATGTCGGACAAGTCTTCGGGTAAGTCTAGCTGGTAGGCTACAGTGCCTCTTCGTGCCACTATGCAGAATGGTCCAATGAATCTTGGTGCTAACTTTCCTTTAATCTTAAACCGTTGCAGTCCTCTCATAGGGGATACTCTCAGGTATACGAACTCACCGGGTTCGAAGCTGACCCTACGATGTTTCTGATCATAATAACTCTTCTGTCGACTTTGAGCGGTCTTAAGTCGGTCTCTGATTAGCTTGACCTTTTCCTCAGCTTCTCTGAGCATGTATGGTCCGAAGATGCGGCTGTCTCCGGTCTCTGACCAATTTAACGGGGTACGACATCTTCGTCCGTATAAAGCCTCAAATGGTGCCATTTGTAGGCTGGCCTGGTAGCTATTGTTATACGCGAACTCGGCGTATGGCAGGCTTTCTTCCCAACTGGTTCCATATGTGAGGACACATGCTCTCAGCATGTCTTCTAAAACCTGGTTTACGCGTTCTGTTTGTCCATCAGTCTGTGGGTGGTATGCGGTACTGAAGGCTAGTTGGGTCCCCAGAGCCTGTTGTAAATGCTCCCAAAATCTTGAGACGAACTGAGTGCCTCTGTCGGATATTATAGTCTTCGGGGCACCGTGCAGACAAACTATGCAGGAAAGATAAATCCTGGCAAGCCTCTGAGTGTTGTAGGTTGTCTTCACTGGAATAAAGTGTGCCACTTTGGTCAACCTGTCAGTGATGACCCATATGGCATCATTCCCGTGTCGTGATCGAGGTAGTCCGACAATAAAATCCATCCCTATTTCATCCCATTTCCACTCAGGTATTTTGTTCGGTTGCAGTAGTCCGGCTGGTCTCTGATGCTCAGCTTTTATGCGTTGACATGAGTCGCAACATGCAATGAAGGTGGCTATGTCCCTCTTCATACCGTGCCACCAAAATCTTTCCTGAATATCCTTATACATTTTGGTTCCTCCAGGGTGAATTGAATATGGAGTGGTGTGTGCTTCAGCTAAAATTTTCTGTTTAAGGTCTGCTATGTTTGGCACGCAGAGCCTTTCTCCGTGCCATAATATTCCTTCATTGTCTATGACGCATTCCGAGGCCTTGCCCATACTCAACTTTCTTTTGATGCCTTCGATTCTGGTGTGACCGGGCTGAGCTTCTTTGATTTTCCCCACAAGGTTGGGTTGTATTTCCAAGTTTGATATGGTGCCTTTTGCTACCATTATCAAGTTGAGCTTGGCAAATTCTTGATGGAATTCGGGCCTCAAGCTGTGCAGATAGTTTTCGTCGGAGCTGGGGTTCCGACTAAGGGCATCGGCCACTACATTTGCTTTCCCTGGATGGTAATGGATACCAACATCATAATCCTTTACTAACTCCAACCAACGTCGTTGCCGTAAGTTTAGTTCTGGCTGTGTGAAAATATATTTGAGACTTTTGTGATCCGTATATATTTCACATCGATTCCCAAGTAAGAAATGCCTCCATTCCTTGAGTGCATGAATAACTGCTGCCATTTCTAAGTCATGAGTGGGATAATTTTCCTCATGCTTGCGAAGTTGCCTTGAAGCGTAGGCGACAACCTTGCCTTCCTGCATCAACACGCATCCGAGACCCTTTCTGGACGCGTCACAATATACTTCAAAATTCTTGTGTATGTCGGGTACAATTAATACCGGTGCTGTTGTTAACTTCCGCTTTAGCTCTTGGAAACTTTTCTCGCAGGCTTCTGTCCATTCAAACTTCTTATCTTTCTTGAGCAACTGTGTCATAGGCTCGGCTATGGTGGAAAATCCTTCAATAAATCTGCGGTAATATCCTGCCATTCCCAAGAAACTCTGTATGTCCGTTACGCTGGCTGGTGACTTCCAGCCAAGTACGGCCTTGACTTTCTCTGGGTCCACTGCGATACCGTCTTGGGTCAGTACGTGGCCTAGAAAGCCTACTTGTCTTAGCCAAAATTCGCACTTGCTGAACTTGGCATACAATTGGTGTTTTCTTAGCTCTCCTAGCACAATTCTGAGATGTTCTGCGTGCTCTTCTGGTGTCTTGGAGTATACCAGAATATCGTCGATGAATACCACGACGAACTTGTCCATAAACTTCATAAATACTTTGTTCATGAGGTGAACAAAATATGCTGGGGCGTTAGTTAATCCAAATGGCATCACTGTGAACTCGTACAGTCCATATCTGGAGGTGAAGGCTGTTTTGGGGATATCTTCCGTTCGTACCTTCAATTGATGGTATCCTGACCTTAAGTCAATTTTTGAGAATACCTTGGCCTGAGCGAGTTGATCAAACAAATCGTTTATCCTTGGCATCGGGTATTTGTTTTTGACTGTGACCATGTTAAGTGCTCGATAGTCAATACACAATCTCAGCGTTCCATCCTTCTTTTTGGCAAATAAAATTGGTGATCCCCAAGGTGAGGAGCTGGCTCGAATGTATCCTTTTTCCAGTAATTCCTTTATTTGCTTCTTCAACTCGATCAACTCGGATGGTGCCATTCTGTATGGTTTCTTGTATATGGGGGTGGTTCCTGGTGCTAGCTCAATGCGGAATTCTATTTCCCGGTCTGGTGGCATGCCTGGTAGTTCTTCAGGGAATACATCTGGAAATTCACACACTACTGGAACCTTGTTTAGCTCAGAAACATCCACCTTATTCAATCTTGGTTGCCGGGGTATTTTTCCTTCCTTGGCTGATACTCTTATTGTCTTCCCTTGGTGGTGTGTGAGAATTACGGTCCTGTTGAAACAGTCGATAAAACCCTTATTGGTGGTTAGCCAATCCATCCCTAGGATGACATCCAGTCCTTTATTTTCCAACACAATAAGATTTGCGTGAAACTCCAATCCTTCAAACTCAATGACCACATTCTGACAGTAATTCTGAGTAACTTGCTGAATCCCAGGGGACTTGATGGTCATGGATTTCTCCAAAGGAAGCATCGAAAAATTATTTTGCAAAGAAATTTTTTTCGAAATGAAAGAGTGAGAAGCTCCAGTGTAACGCCCTCGATGCGGCTATATCTCCCACGTGTCGAAGCACGACTTAGAGGCATAACCGCATTGAAAGCAATGTCGCAAGTGAGGTAATCTTCACACAACCCATGTAATACATAAGGGAAAGAGATACATAGTTGGCTTACAATCGCCACTTCACACAATTACATGAATAAAGCATTACATCATACAGATACAATCAATGTCCGACTACGGAACCAAAATAAAAGAAGAACCCCAAATGCGACAAAGGTCCCCGATCGACCCCAACTGGGCTCCACTACTGATCAACTAGAACGAAACAACACAAAGGGCAAGATCTTCATCGAGCTCCTCCTTAAGCTTGGTTGCATCATCTGCACGGTAACATAGGCACCTGCAAACTGGTTTTGGAAGTATCTGTGAGCCACGGGGACTCAGCAATCTCGCACCCGCGAGATCAAGACTATTTAAGCTTATAGGAAGGATGGAGTAATGAGGTGGAGCTGCAGCAAGCGACTAGCATATATGGTGGCTACAATCGCAAAAGAGAGCGAGAAGAGAGGGCAAAGCACGGTCGATAAAAGTATGATCAAGAAGTGATCCTATAGCAACCTACGTCAAGCATAACTCCAACACCGTGTTCACTTCCCGGACTCCGCCGAGAAGAGACCATCACGGTTACACACGCGGTTGATGTATTTTAAATAAGGTCAACTTCGGGTTTTCTACAACCGGACGTTAACAAATTCCCATCTGCCCATAACCGCGGGCATGGCTTTCGAAAGATAATACCCTGCAGGGGTGTCCCAACTTAGCCCATGACAAGCTCTCACGGTCAACGAAGGAATAGACCTCCACCCGAGACGTTCCGATCAGACTCGGTATCCCGGTACAACAAGACATTTCGACAGGGTAAAACTAAACCAGCAACACCGCCCGAATGTGCCGACAAATCCCAATAGGAGCTGCACATATCTCTTTCTCAGGGCACACTCAGATGAGCAATCCGTACAACTAAAACCAAACCTCGAGTTTCCCCGAGGGGGCGCTGCACAGGGCTCTAGTTCGGACCAACACTCAGAGGAGCACTGGCCCGGGGGGGGGGGGGTTAGAATAAAGATGACCCTTGAGTCTGCAGAACCCAAGGGAAGGTGGTAGGTTGTTAGTGCAAATGGTAAAACCAATGTTGGGCATTGCTGGAAGAGCTTTACTTAAGGCGAACTGTCAAGGGGTTCCCATTATAGCCCAACCGTGTAAGGAACGCAAAATCCGGGAACATAACACCGATATGACGGAAACTAGGGCGGCAAGAGTGGAACAAAACACCAGGCATAAGGCCGAGCCTTCCACCCTTTACCAAGTATATAGATGCATTAATTAAATAAGATATATTGTGATATCCCAACAAGTAAACATGTTCCAACAAGGAACAACATCTCCATGTTCCAACAAGGAACAAACTTCAATCTTCACCTGCAACTAACAACGCTATAAGAGGGGCTGAGCAAAGCGGTAACATAGCCAAACAACGGTTTGCTAGGACAAGGTGGGTTAGAGGCTTGGTTCAACAATATGGGAGGCATGACAAGCAAGTGGTAGGTATCGCAGCATAGGCAAGCAAAAGAGCGAGCAACTAAGCAAGCAAAGATAGAAGTGATTTCGAGGGTATGGTCATCTTGCCTGAGATCCCGCAAGGAAGAAGAACGAATCCAAGAAGAAGACAAACGGTCGTAGACGAACAAATCCTCACAACTCCGGAACGAAACCGAAGCTAACGAGAGAAGCAACCCGGAAAGAAACAAACAACATAGTAAACACACAAGCATAAACAAGTCATGATGCACAAACAAGTATGATGCATGTCCGGTTTAATGAGGCATAGCATGGCAAAGTGCAACAAACAATACTACAAGTTAAGTGGAGCTCAATATGCAACGAGGTGCATGTTGACGGAACACCACATCAATTATTTAGTTATCTCTCGTTTAAGCTACCCAACAATATTAACTGTTGTTAAACATGGCAAGAGGTGAAGCATAATATAAACTATACCATCTAAACAATTTAAATGGGGCCGGATATAAAAACAACAAATCCGGTAATTCCCCATATGCATTTAGCAATTTAATGCAACAACAAGTTTAAACATTTTAAATGTTGTTATCATGATGCGGATGACATATACAAGTTTTATGCAATTTTATGAAAATGTTGACATGAGCATGTTATGAAGCATTTGGTCACCATGGCGGAACGAAAAGGGTGCCACGGCGGTGAAACAAAAATGGTGCCACGACAACATATCCGAAAATGATGCCACAGCAACATATCCGAAAATGATGCCACGACAACATATCGGTTCCGGTAGCTCACGGAGATACTGGTGCAAAAGGAGGCGTGCGGATGTGCGGAACATGCTAGAGATGGTGGGGTGATCCCGGTTACCAGGTTCCCACGGTTCATCGGCACGACGAACGAGGAGGAACGTGCATGAAGCAAACGGGCACGGTGCAAACATAGGGTGCATCTCATACAACACACACACTCGGTCCACGGGTGATCGTCTCGTTGGTTATACCTTTGAAGCGTGTATTTTCGGGGCGGAACGAGTTCGGTACGATGTAGAGGAAGTAGGCGTTCACGGGACGTCGTGGAAGTAGTCGTTCGCGGCGTCGGTAGAGGTACATCTCGTAGTGGAAGTAGGTGTTCATGATCCGTAGATGTTCGGGGTCCACGGGGTCTTCGAGGGTCGACGGTAGTGGTACACGTTTTTGTAGTCGTCCAGGGTCGTCGAGAGAGGTACTTGTCGCATCACCGAGTGTAGTTGTACATGAGAGTCTTGACGAATCCGAAGGGTACTTGACGGGTCCGGTCTTGGCGAAATCCAGAACAACACCAAAGGCCTCGGGTTTCGATCTTCAAGAGCAGCGGAGAGCACGCACACAGGGCACGGCAGAGGTTGTGCACGGCAACAACGGGTCGGCCAAAAAGAGGCAGAGGCCATGGCATGGCATGCGCTTGGGGCGCCGGTGGCTGCCTCAGCAAGGAGAAGGGCGCGACGGGGTGGCCTGGAGGTCAAGGAGGCAGGCGGGTTCACGGGAGGCGCAGGAGGGCAACGAAGCAGCAGAGGCGTGGGCGTCGGGCCATGGTGACGGGGAGACGATGCAGAGGAGGGTCGGAGGCGCCGGAAGCGGACGACGGAGGGGCGACACAGAGCATGGCGGCACGGCGGCCGGACTTGGCGCAGGGAGGGAAGGATGGCGCGGGGCTCATCTGCTGGGCTGCTCGACGGCGGAGGGAGCCCCGGTGGCCTGGCAGGCCGGCGGGGTTGCTCGTTCCCGAGCTGCTGCTCGAAGCAGGGAAAGCTGACGGAGGAGGCGAGACGCGGAGCGGCGTCAGGCGATGCAGCGGGGCGACGAGGATGGACGGCCTCGCGCGCAGCGGAGGGAGGAGGGGGGGCGCGGCGGAGAGGATGGGGCAGGGCCCGATCGAGGAGGAGGGAGGCGAGGGGATCGGGCGCAGGTTCTTCCTGGCGGCGCAAACGAGGGGAACGAGGAGTAGATGGATCGGGAGGATGGTCGGGCTAGGGTTAAAGGGCGCGGCTGGGCCAAGACGCAAATGGGCCGGCCTGGCAGCTACTGTTGTTGGGTCTTGGTGGGCAGAGGGGGAACAGGGGGGGTCTGGGTGAGCTGCTCTCTCTCTCTCTAAATCTCTTATATTTTCCTTAACAGAAAAGAATTAGAGAGAAGGAAAGAAAGAAAGGGTTAGGGAAAGAATATGTGCATGCGGACAATTTTCCCGGACTCATAAAAATGAGCTTGATCCAAGAAAAATAGAAGTGGGCATGACCGAAAGTTTAAACTCAAACTCATTTGATTTAAATTCAAATGATTTGAATAGGAAGTGAGGTTTGGGACGGTCCAAAAATGTTCGGATTTTTGGTGGAGCTCCGGAAAATGATGAAATAATTATTGGCAAGGTTGGAGACCAAACTTGAAGCAGAAAAGGAACGAAATTATTTGTAAGTGTGTTTTGGTGATTCCAAAAATAGTGGAATATTTAATATAGCTCCCTAATATTGGAGGATATGTTATAAAGAGAAGTCACCATGTGAGTCCCTCGATTTAAATGGATCGAAAAATCCATACAATTTATTTAGTTGAGGTTTTAAAAATTAATGATATGATGGCATGATGACATGATGCAATGCACATGATGCAAGGATGAATGCAACAAATAAAACAAATCACACGACGAAACTCGGAATAGCTGGAAGTCTTCTGGAGCGTCGGCCTCGGGGCGTTACAACACTCCACCACTACAAGAGGATCTCGTCCCGAGATCTAGGATGGCACCGGAGAGAAACGGAAGAGGAAGAGAAGATGTAAAACTAAGTTGCTTCTTTGACAAACGAGCGAAACCAAAGAACCTTGAGAGGTTGAACAAATTGAAAGAAAGAATACAAAGGAGATGAACGAGATTGCAAACAATCCGTTAGAAAGAGGAACAAGGAACATTATGACAACTTGAAGGTTGCAAAGACATGAATCAAGAGTTTAATGGACAAGATAGAATTCGAAACCACTCCGGTTAAAACAAGATGAGAGGGGAAGAATTCGGGCAGTACTCCGGTTGAACATGGAAGGAATAGAACATGAACTTGAGAAGATGGGATGTTACTTGATGAAATCAACAACACACTGCCTCCGGAACTATTGAAAGAATCGCACAATGGGTAAGAAGGATTTCAGACAGCTCTCCAGTTGAGGAAGGAGGGAAAACTTGATAAGATTAGAGAACTCGAATGAAAACACGACACTCCGGTTAAATGGATAAGCAAGAAAAGAACACGATCCTCACGAATCGAGATGGTGAGTGAAAAGAGCAACGTCACAATGCCTCCGAAAGAAATAATAGAAGATATATCATTGGAATAACAGAATGGAGAAGAAAATGCCAACTTCTGCCACAAATGAGTTTGGAAAGCATCCTTGCAAAGAAGAATTGAACGGAGTTGTTGGAAAATCAACAACGAAAAGCACAAGCTTGTAGTGGGCTTATGGAAAACATCTCAAAATTATGAGGTGACAACCGGCCACTAACGGAAACAATTGCTTGCTTGAGATCAACGAAGAGATGAAAACTTCTTCCACCAAGATGATAAAGAGATAACTTGGATCATTGGCAAGCACCACAAATAGCAACATTCCCAATGGAAGGCTTTTAGGTGAAATATGACACAAGATAACTCCAACAACGAGGTTGATGGATTTAAAAATAACTCATTCTTAACAACATGTGAATCATGGAACATGAACTCAAATTATCAAGAATGACATAATACCACCTCCAAAATATGGTAGAAAGAATTGCACTCCGGATTACCATATGAAGAAAGCTTGAGCTCCTTAGGAAAGAATCTCGATGAAAACTTTGAGAAGGGAATTAAATCCTTGATGAACCATCATGTAGAACCTCCATGAAGAACTCCGGTAAACAAAAGGAATGAAAAGAAAGAGAAATTGAAAACACAAGGTGAATCCTTGCAATGATTTAGATGGATCTCCGTGATAATTAGAGCTTGGAACTCCGGGAAAAAGAGAAGATGAAACAAATGAAACCGAGAATTTTAAGGGCCTCCGGAATAAAGAATTAATCACTTGGATGAACAAGAATAAGAATTATGTTATGCTTATCCTTCACCAATTAAATTGACGACAATCAACGGATTTGGCATACTACTTATTCTCGTAGAAAGGATTAAAGAGATATATCAAAACTTGAGAAGGTCTTCAACGAACCACCGGTAGGATTGGAACAACAAATGAATTGATATGATGAACAAGGAAGAGAGATCTTGAAAGAACCACCGTAAGAATTGAAAATGATCGAAGTAGGGGTGCATCACCGGTAAGAATTAGCAAATGAACGAAGGTGCTTGAGACAAACTAGATACATGAGAACAAAGAGATCAAGAACTGATTAGAGGATATTCGATAGATGCACCGGCAAGATAGGAGAATGATAACTGACGGCTGAGAATGAATAAACCTGAATTGATGGACTCCGGATGACAAACTGAGAAGACTCTTGAATATCTCCTGATGGGTGAAAAAGATTCTCACAATCGAAAACAATTATGAGAGGATGGCAACAAGCTAGCACCATGAATCTTGAAGAGAATAGAGCAAGATTAAAGAGAAACTCTTCTTCGGTCTTCAAATGATGAGAATGACAACGAGAAACACCACCAAGAATTATTGAGGCACACCGGAAGAATCAAAAGCGAAGAGGTTGAGCCAACTATGAAAAGAATTTGAAAGATCTTGGAGAAAAGCATTTGACTAATGATAACTCATTCTTACGTCAAACTTGGAGAAGAATTTAGGATAGCTCTGGGAAAATAGAAGAGTCGGGTAAGATCCTGGGAAAAGACCTGTGGGTTAGGGCCCACTCAAAAGAACACCGTTGAAAAGATTTAAAGAGAGAGATTGCACCGGTTGAATTAAATGACTTGAATGAGATAATAATCTCCCAATAGCTTGAACGGATTGAGAATGGAAACATGAATCTTCTGAGATATCTTGAGCACTCCGAATAAGAATAGAGAGAGATGAACAATTATGAGAGGCACCGGCATGGGATAGCATTTGAACGAGGATAAGGATATGATCAACACCGAAAGCTTGAGGTAAATCCACCGGAGAAGAAAACGAGAATGAAGAGTGATGAACTTGGAGCTCCGTTAGTATCTTCTTGAGAATCACCGGATAAGAACATTGACGGAAAAGAATGGAGAAACTTCCCATCAATAAAATGGATACATGATTAAGATATCTGAGTCCTTGAACAAAAAGGGTGGGAGGGCGGGAAAAACAAAGGCAACTTGGGGCAGTTGGAATGAACACCGTTGAGAAAACTTAGAATTGATCTTGCGGATGGGGAGAATGATCGGATCCACTTGAAGAGAGACACACTAGTTGAAAAGGATTGGCAAGACAATCTCGATGATCAAGAAGGATTAGTATTCACATAGGAATATGAGAACACCATTTGGAAAAGGTATGGAATCAACATTTGACTTCGAAGCAACTCGAATACCACAACTCAAAACAAAACAAAGGATTGGCTTGCAAAATAAGCCAGAACAAACATATGATAGAGATTTTGTCCGAAGTTTTCGTGGTGGGGCCTACACGGGCTCGAGTGTACAGCACCATCATGTACAAGGCAGTGCACATGACATACGAAGCGTCCCCGAGTCGGCATAGCCAAGGACTCTTTAAGACACAACGAGACCACTGTAAAATCGACCGTGAATAGGCGGACCACTAGACGTCGAACCCCAATTTCATATCATACATCCGTCGGAAAGATATCCTAAGAGCTACTTGAATTCCCACCTATGAAACTCCCGAAATTTTCCGGTTATGCAATCAGGTGTTGGGGATACAGGGGAAGCATAATATCTCACCCAAACTAACAAATCCTACATCCAGCTGTATCCATCCTTCAACACATAACCAAGAAACCTTCGGAAATCATCTACCTCAACCTTCGAAAAGCATCCGTTATACAAGTCATGGCAATACTCCCGTACTCACCTCAGTACTGGGTTATCGGGGTTATCTCACCAACGAACTGCATAAAAGAGATTTTCGATGTCGGCGTACTAAACTCAGGTATTCCAGAACTGCAACGATAAAATTATGACGACAACACCTCAGAGCTCAACTCCCCGGGACACTTCCACTAAACCCCTGACAGGAGGCACCAAGACAATGTTCTCATCATAAAACCATCGGAACGATTCCAAGATACCCGCGTGATCCTAAAATTTTTTAGTGAAATTTGAGAAGAGAAGAGTCAAAACTCTACGTCAGGATGCCTTACCAGAGCGATGAAGAGACTGGGGAGTAAAAAGAATTCCTAACTCTCCGATATATATAATCCTAAATGACTCAAAACATTTTTCTAGACACAACTCGGCCGCTAAAAACGATCAAGCAGTGGGGCTCCTAAGGTCGGGGAAGGCTCTGATTACCAACTTGTAACGCCCTCGATGCGGCTATATCTCCCACGTGTCGAAGCACGACTTAGAGGCATAACCGCATTGAAAGCAATGTCGCAAGTGAGGTAATCTTCACACAACCCATGTAATACATAAGGGAAAGAGATACATAGTTGGCTTACAATCGCCACTTCACACAATTACATGAATAAAGCATTACATCATCCAGATACAATCAAGGTCCGACTACGGAACCAAAATAAAAGAAGAACCCCAAATGCGACAAAGGTCCCCGATCGACCCCAACTGGGCTCCACTACTGATCAACTAGAACGAAACAACACAAAGGGCAAGATCTTCATCGAGCTCCTCCTTGAGCTTGGTTGCGTCATCTGCACGGTAACATAGGCACCTGCAAACTGGTTTTGGAAGTATCTGTGAGCCACGGGGACTCAGCAATCTCGCACCCGCGAGATCAAGACTATTTAAGCTTATAGGAAGGATGGAGTAATGAGGTGGAGCTGCAGCAAGCGACTAGCATATATGGTGGCTACAATCGCAAAAGAGAGCGAGAAGAGAGGGCAAAGCACGGTCGATAAAAGTATGATCAAGAAGTGATCCTATAGCAACCTACGTCAAGCATAACTCCAACACCGTGTTCACTTCCCGGACTCCGCCGAGAAGAGACCATCACGGTTACACACACGGTTGATGTATTTTAATTAAGGTCAACTTCGGGTTTTCTACAACCGGACGTTAACAAATTCCCATCTGCCCATAACCGCGGGCACGGCTTTCGAAAGATAATACCCTGCAGGGGTGTCCCAACTTAGCCCATGACAAGCTCTCACGGTCAACGAAGGAATAGACCTCCACCCGAGACGTTCCGATCAGACTCGGTATCCCGGTACAACAAGACATTTCGACAGGGTAAAACTAAACCAGCAACACCGCCCGAATGTGCCGACAAATCCCGATAGGAGCTGCACATATCTCTTTCTCAGGGCACACTCAGATGAGCAATCCGTACAACTAAAACCAAACCTCGAGTTTCCCCGAGGGGGCGCTGCACAGGGCTCTAGTTCGGACCAACACTCAGAGGAGCACTGGCCCGGGGGGGGGGGTTAGAATAAAGATGACCCTTGAGTCTGCAGAACCCAAGGGAAGGTGGTAGGTTGTTAGTGCAAATGGTAAAACCAATGTTGGGCATTGCTGGAAGAGCTTTACTTAAGGCGAACTGTCAAGGGGTTCCCATTATAGCCCAACCGTGTAAGGAACGCAAAATCCGGGAACATAACACCGATATGACGGAAACTAGGGCGGCAAGAGTGGAACAAAACACCAGGCATAAGGCCGAGCCTTCCACCCTTTACCAAGTATATAGATGCATTAATTAAATAAGATATATTGTGATATCCCAACAAGTAAACATGTTCCAACAAGGAACAACATCTCCATGTTCCAACAAGGAACAAACTTCAATCTTCACCTGCAACTAACAACGCTATAAGAGGGGCTGAGCAAAGCGGTAACATAGCCAAACAACGGTTTGCTAGGACAAGGTGGGTTAGAGGCTTGGTCAAGCAATATGGGAGGCATGACAAGCAAGTGGTAGGTATCGTAGCATAGGCAAGCAAAAGAGCGAGCAAACTAAGCAAGCAAAGATAGAAGTGATTTCGAGGGTATGGTCATCTTGCCTGAGATCCCGCAAGGAAGAAGAACGAATCCAAGAAGAAGACAAACGGTCGTAGACGAACAAATCCTCACAACTCCGGAACGAAACCGAAGCTAACGAGAGAAGCAACCCGGAAAGAAACAAACAACATAGTAAACACACAAGCATAAACAAGTCATGATGCACAAACAAGTATGATGCATGTCCGGTTTAATGAGGCATGGCATGGCAAAGTGCAACAAACAATACTACAAGTTAAGTGGAGCTCAATATGCAACGAGGTGCATGTTGACGAAACACCACATCAATTATTTAGTTATCTCTCGTTTAAGCTACCCAACAATATTAACTGTTGTTAAACATGGCAAGAGGTGAAGCATAATATAAACTATACCATCTAAACAATTTAAATGGGGCCGGATATAAAAACAACAAATCCGGTAATCCCCATATGCATTTAGCAATTTAATGCAACAACAAGTTTAAACATTTTAAATGTTGTTATCATGATGCGGATGACATATACAAGTTTTATGCAATTTTATGAAAATGTTGACATGAGCATGTTATGAAGCATTTGGTCACCATGGCGGAACGAAAAGGGTGCCACGGCGGCGAAACAAAAATGGTGCCACGGCAACATATCCGAAAATGATGCCACGGCAACATATCCGAAAATGATGCCACGGCAACATATCGGTTCCGGTAGCTCACGGAGATACTGGTGCAAAAGGAGGCGTGCGGATGTGCGGAACATGCTAGAGATGGTGGGGTGATCCCGGTTACCGGGTTCCCACGGTTCATCGGCACGACGAACGAGGAGGAACGTGCATGAAGCAAACGGGCACGGTGCAAACATAGGGTGCATCTCATACAACACACACACTCGGTCCACGGGTGATCGTCTCGTTGGTTATACCTTTGAAGCGTGTATTTTCGGGGCGGAACGAGTTCGGTACGATGTAGAGGAAGTAGGCATTCACGGGACGTCGTGGAAGTAGTCGTTCGCGGCGTCGGTAGAGGTACATCTCGTAGTGGAAGTAGGTGTTCATGATCCGTAGATGTTCGGGGTCCACGGGGTCTTCGAGGGTCGACGGTAGTGGTACACGTTTTTGTAGTCGTCCAGGGTCGTCGAGAGAGGTACTTGTCGCATCACCGAGTGTAGTTGTACATGAGAGTCTTGACGAATCCGAAGGGTACTTGACGGGTCCGGTCTTGGCGAAATCCAGAACAACACCAAAGGCCTCGGGTTTCGATCTTCAAGAGCAGCGGAGAGCACGCACACAGGGCACGGCAGAGGTTGTGCACGGCAACAACGGGTCGGCCAAAAAAGAGGCAGAGGCCATGGCATGGCATGCGCTTGGGGCGCCGGTGGCTGCCTCAGCAAGGAGAAGGGCGCGACAGGGTGGCCTGGAGGTCAAGGAGGCAGGCGGGTTCACGGGAGGCGCAGGAGGGCAACGAAGCAGCAGAGGCGTGGGCGTCGGGCCATGGTGACGGGGAGACGATGCAGAGGAGGGTCGGAGGCGCCGGAAGCGGACGACGGAGGGGCGACACAGAGCATGGCGGCACGGCGGCCGGACTTGGCGCAGGGAGGGAAGGATGGCGCGGGGCTCATCTGCTGGGCTGCTCGACGGCGGAGGGAGCCCCGGTGGCCTGGCAGGCCGGCGGGGTTGCTCGTTCCCGAGCTGCTGCTCGAAGCAGGGAAAGCTGACGGAGGAGGCGAGACGCGGAGCGGCGTCAGGCGATGCAGCGGGGCGACGAGGATGGACGGCCTCGCGCGCAGCGGAGGGAGGAGGGGCGCGGCGGAGAGGATGGGGCAGGGCCCGATCGAGGAGGAGGGAGGCGAGGGGATCGGGCGCAGGTTCTTCCTGGCGGCGCAAACGAGGGGAACGAGGAGTAGATGGATCGGGAGGATGGTCGGGCTAGGGTTAAAGGGCGTGGCTGGGCCAAGACGCAAATGGGCCGGCCTGGCAGCTACTGTTGTTGGGTCTTGGTGGGCAGAGGGGGAACAGGGGGGGTCTGGGTGAGCTGCTCTCTCTCTCTCTAAATCTCTTATATTTTCCTTAACAGAAAAGAATTAGAGAGAAGGAAAGAAAGGAAGGGTTAGGGAAAGAATATGTGCATGCGGACAATTTTCCCGGACTCATAAAAATGAGCTTGATCCAAGAAAAAATAGAAGTGGGCATGACCGAAAGTTTAAACTCAAACTCATTTGATTTAAATTCAAATGATTTGAATAGGAAGTGCGGTTTGGGAAGGTCCAAAAATGTTCGGATTTTTGGTGGAGCTCCGGAAAATGATGAAATAATTATTGGCAAGGTTGGAGACCAAACTTGAAGCAGAAAAGGAACGAAATTATTTGTAAGTGTGTTTTGGTGATTCCAAAAATAGTGGAATATTTAATATAGCTCCCTAATATTGGATGATATGTTATAAAGAGAAGTCACCATGTGAGTCCCTCGATTTAAATGGATCGAAAAATCCATACAATTTATTTAGTTGAGGTTTTAAAAATTAATGATATGATGGCATGATGACATGATGCAATGCACATGATGCAAGGATGAATGCAACAAATAAAACAAATCACACGACGAAACTCGGAATAGCTGGAAGTCTTCTCGAGCGTCGGTCTCGGGGCGTTACATCCAGAATCAAACAAAACCATTGCAGGTATTGTGTTGACAGGAAACGTACCGAGTACGATATCCGGAGCATTTTGTGCCTCCTCTTTGGTTAGGTGGTTCAGATGACCCTTCCTGTGGTTATTGTTGGGATTGAAATTGTTTCGCTTGGGCGCGGAATTGTTGCCGCCGTTGTTCGGCTTTGGGGTTGAATTCCTTGGCTCGGGGCACTGTTTGGCATAGTGCCCTTCTTCTCCACAAGCGTAACAAGTAACGCCGGGGCGATAGGTGAATTCCTTGTCCCTTGCATGAAAATTCTTGATTGGGCGTGAGACATTGGATGAGGATTTGTGTGTCCCACCCTTTTGAAAATCTGTCTTGCTTCGGTGATTGCGAGCATGATTAGTCTGGTCCCTTTTTCGCTTGCGGATATCTTCCAGACTGTGTCTCTCATTTTCCAGAGTAATGGCTTTGTCTACCAGTGTTTTAAAATCAGGAAAAGTGTGCATGACCAGTTGGCATTTAAGCGCGGGCGCCAGACCGTCAAGGAATTTCTCCATCTTCTTGATTTCAGTCATACGCTCTTCATTGGCGTAGCGGGACAATAGAGTAAATTGACTGTTGTAATCTGACACTGTCATGTTCCTTTGTTTGAGGTCATCAAACTCTCTCTTCTTGATTTTCATAACACTCTTAGGAATGTGTGCACCACGGAAACCTTCCTTGAAATCATCCCAGGTTATGTCATTTTCGTGGGGATGCATGTGCAGAAAATTCTCCTACCACGATGCGGCTGCTCCTGTGAGATAGTGCGGAGCATACAATATCTTCTCGGGGTCTGAACATTTTGCAATAATTAATTTTCTCTCCATATCTCGAAGCCAGTCCTCGGCTTCAAGAGGTTTGTCAGTGTGAGAAAATGTTTGAGGACGTGTCTTCTGTAGCTCAGATAACTTAGAATGCTGCTGATACTGTCCATGATGATTTCCCATGTTGATGACTTGGTTCATCATTTCCCGATGTTGTTGCTGACTCTGCTCATAAAGGCGGCACATTTGTGAAAGTGCCGATTCACTGCCCTGTTGGCTTGACTGTCCCTGAGTGAACTCGTTGCTGGGTTGTGCATCAAAATTTTCCTCTGGTGGAGTTGGCATGGAGCGAGTCCAAGGACGAGACATTTTTCACTCTGGGGAAAATATTTTTGTAAAACTCATAAGAAAAGTGGAAAGAGTCGCAAAAACAATTCCAAAAGAAAAAATGCATAAAGCTGGCAAATAAAACTAAATAACCCAGCTTACTTAAGAAAAACAAATCGTCTTGCGCATGGAGAAGGACTGCTCATTACATATCTTACACGCGGGCGGTAATTATACAATACATCACTCAGGATATGCGTACATAATCCTGACATGTTATTTAGGCTAGTGCACTTCTGCAGATCCTACATGATGCGCAAACAGGCTACTTCTCACGACCTATGTACATATCTTACAAAGCGGTACAATACATGGCAGCTAGGCGTACTTAGGCAGAGATGTTGACGACCTCCTTTGCCCTGCCGAGGGCGAGGCGTAGCGAGGTTGGGGACTCGACTTCCTCCTCGCTAATGGGCTCCATACGTGTAGTGTTGCGCAGAGTGGACGGAGCGGTTGCCAGGGGCGGAGTAACACGTACAGGAGTGGGCGCGAAGGGTGGTGCAGTGCGCGCTGAAGTGGGTGCAATGACTTGGTTGAATTCTTCGGTAGAAGGCAGGCGACGAGTAGGCGTAAAAGATGCTGAGGACGAGACCAAAGTCAGTGGCGGTGCGATGGGTAGGAGCTCCCTCCTGTTGGCAGCACAGCCATGAACTGAGTCCATGCGGGTAGCTACGAAGTCGTCCACCAGGTTGTCGAAGGCTGCCTCCAGGGCCCGGAGATACTCAATGAGCATCTCAAAAGCCTCGTCTCGTTCTCCTCTGGGGCAGGAGTATGCGTAGTGACAGGTGTAAGGCACATGGCACGGAAGATAACGGTAACGACGAGTCTTCATCACGGGAAGGACATCCCTGAGACGAGCTATCGCCTCGCGGGCTGCCATCTGCATAGCATGCCTCTCCGTAGGCATGGCTCTTCCCACGAACCGGAAGCGGCGTAACTCACCACGCCCTCCCTTGAACTGCACCGCGGCCTGGTGCATAGTCAGACTGTCGTTGACTCGGTGCTGGCAGAGTGTGAAGACTGGGCGCACAGATGGCCCCATCGCGACCTGAACGATGAAGGAAAGAAGCTTGACGAACCCATCGGGCACGTTGGCGAAGGTCTGAGACTCGCAGCTGTTGTCGGCCATCTACAAAAGTAGGCAAAAATTCTGCATGGTCAGATCATAAATTTATGCTGACTGACAGAAAATGACTACAATTGCAAAAATATAAATTAGCTCTATCATGCTAATAACCAATTAGCGATCGCACCTAGTGGCTTCCTACAGTCAGCCTGGCTCTGGTACCAAGCTTGTCACGACCGGTTTTCCAATAAAAATATTTATTGAGAAACCAATCTTTTGAGTCCAGTATGAGAGAAATCCTCCTCACTGGTAGACAAATTCTTGATACAATAAGCCAGTAGCATAAAATATATTACAGGGTCGAACTACGGTTGCTCAACCAAATTATTACAAGCACGCCAATAATTATACATAATGGCGGACATGACACAGTGGTGTGGAGGCATACTACTGACTCGAGGATAGGGCGGTGGTGGAGAAACACAGCGGGGAGAGAAATACAAGACTCTAAGTCTATCATCTCATCGAGCGTCGAGGTGAGGCTCGATGAATTTATTTGGTAGCGGAAGCGGATATAAAACAGTGACCAAATCCAGGGTCGCACGAGACTGACTGGGACTCCTCTAGGTGTCGGACTCGCTATCAAACTCTTCATCCATGAGATCGCCTTCGTCAGCATCTGGCCAAATCAACAAGCCAGTGAGTACTTTGAAAGTACTCGCAAGACAGTTCGGACGTAAGATATAACAAATGCATGCATGGATGCGTCATGAATAATTCACCAATGTACATTCAAAAATTAGCATAACAAGGTAAGTAAAAGGGAAACGGCGGTAGTCCGCCTGAAATCCCAACAAAACATAAATAACTACCGATCGGGTGTCTGAAGCGACGCCTCGAAAGGTGAACAAATAAATATAAGGAAATGATGCCACAGTCGGGCGTCTTAGCGACACCACATAAAGGGCTTTAAAAGAAATACCACAGTCGGATGTCGGGGCGACATCACAGAAAGGGCTTTAAAAGAAATGCCACAGTCGGACGTCGGGGCGACATCACAGAAAGGGCTTTAAAAAGAAATGCCACAGTCGGACGTCGGGGCGACATCACAGAAAGGGCTTTAAAAGAAATGCCACAGTCGGACGTCGGGGCGACATCACAGAAAGGGCTTTAAAAAAAATGCCACAGTCGGACGTCGGGGCGACATCACAGAAAGGGCTTTAAAAAGAAATGCCACAGTCGGACGTCGGGGCGACATCACATAAAGGGCTTGAAAAGAAAGTAAAATACAACAATGCCACAGTCGGACGTCTGAGCGACATCACAGAAAGGGCTTTGATTCACAAGTAAATAATACTCATAATAAACATTTAATTCATGAGAATAAATGGGTTAGTCCATCCACATGAATAATCATTTAACCGGAATTAGCACTCATGCGAATCACCGGAGTCTCTGTCATCAAAACTGACATTTAATTAGGATAAGATAATATCGATCTAGGACAGGGAATAGATGATTTGGAGGAATATATGACTCTGCAGAGTTTGTACAAAATTTTTCCCACAGCCAACGGATTTTCGTAGTCACGAAGGACTAGTTCCGTTTACGGTATTTCGGAAGAAAACACAGCTAACCAGTACACACCCATCCTACCTCTCGATGTTAGGAATCACCCTAGACATCGTCCAAGAAAAACTTTTGAGACGGAGAGATCACAATCTCGAATAGCATGGGATCAAATTTATATACGCGCGCTCTAAGGGGTGCCCCCCTCTCGGTCCCAACCGGAAACACCCATGCCCCCTGACCGGATGACTGGCTTTAATCCAGGGCCATGGAACCATCATCACGGCCTCTCCTTTTGGTGTGTACCAGAAAAGCGGTTTGCAACTTACTAAACCATATTCCTTGCGGAAAACATGTGGTAGTACAGGGAAGGAAATGAGAGGAACTGGACCGATACAGTTTGACACTGAAGTCACATAGTCTGGCATAAGACTGGCATGCTACGACACTGCCATCTTACCCATCCTCATGCCAACACATGGCCATTCATACTCACATCCATCCACTTATGGATCATCGAACTCACTTACCTCAATATTGCATAAAATAACGTTCATCGATATGCTCCTCAACATGCCATGAAACTAACTAAATGCAAAACATGCCAAGACACTCATCATATCAAAAGTTCAAACATGCTTGCCTGGTTCAGAGTAGTCGGAGCCTAGCTCGGTGAAGTTCGCGGCTCCGTCACCTCCTTCGGTATCTACGGTATAAAGAAAATATATGCGCTATCGTAAATACCAAGGAGTGCACAAAAAGTATTCCAAATATTTTTCAAATAAATCTGATAAAAAACTAGACAAAATTTTAAAGAGAACAGAAAAAGAATCAATCAAAAATACTTTTCTGTTTAAAAGTTATAAGGGTTTTTGTCCAGGGACTCATCTGTAATGAAACAGAAGTTTCCAGGGGGTAGCTTATAAAAACAGAAAACGCTTCGGCAGAAACTACGCCAGCCCAAAGGGAAAACGCATTTTGCCCGAAGGCGCTTTCAGAAAACGATTCAATAGAGAGGGCAGAGAGGCTGACGGTGGGGTCCCACTCGTCAGGTTTGAACTTTCAAAAAGGGGGGGGGGCGAAGCTCGTCGGCGCCCGAGAGCCGCGGTGGTCGCCGGCGGCGATCCACGGCGAGG
Source organism: Triticum aestivum (assembly GCF_018294505.1). Classification (NCBI taxonomy): domain Eukaryota; kingdom Viridiplantae; phylum Streptophyta; class Magnoliopsida; order Poales; family Poaceae; genus Triticum; species Triticum aestivum. The sequence goes on from NC_057798.1 coordinate 618,034,221, forward strand.
CAGGGGGATCGGAGGGTACCTCCGTGCTCATGGCGCCATTCCGCGTCGGTTGGTGGTGGTAGTGGTCGCCGGCGAGTACCACGTCGACGGCGAGCTTTGCTCCGGCGGACGGCGGTCCGGGTGGTCGAGGGACTCGTCGGAGAGGGCTGCAGAGATCAAATTGAAGACGGGGTTAGGCTCCTGGTAGCTAGAGAGGGTAACGGGCGGGGTTTGGGCGCCGGAGATGGCCTCACCGGAGCGAATCGTGGTGGAGGCCGAGGCGGATCGGGGCGGCCGGAGTTGGGGGAGGAGACCTCCTTGATGTCCTCCTAGTGGCCTGGCGTGGCGTTGGTGAGGAGTGGTGATGATGCGTGCACGAGGGTGAGCTCAGGGGCCCTTTTTATAGGCGGCCCGAGGCGGTTGCCGTGAACGGGGGTCTCCGGCGAGTGATTACGGCGGCGCTGTGGATGTGCAGTGGGATTAGGGGTTTGGGCATCGTCGTTGGGGTCCATCGGTTCCATTTAGGCGCTAAACGGGCTGGAATTTGGTGCTAGGGGCGAGCTCGACGGAACAGGGGTGGCGCGGCCCGTCGGCAGCAGGGAGCACGTTCCGTGCTTGCCGGGCCACGGCGACGGTGCCACGGGCGTGCGCTGGCATGCATGAGGCCACGTGGAGAGCAGAGGGGCGTTGGGCGGCGCGGAACGGCGTTGAGCCGCCGTTCTTGTCCCCTGTCGGCCGCCACGGGAGGTCCCGACGCCGCAGAAGACGCTGGCGAGGGCGGGCCAGTGTGCCACCGACGCCAGGAAGGCTCCATGCACGCGTGTGAAGCTCCGGGCAAGAGGGAGGGGCTGTGAGCATCGAGCCAAGCACACTGTCTACGCGTGATAGAAACTGACGGACGAAAACGACACTGAAAACTGAATTTCTGAATATGAACAACAACAGTGCACGCCAAGTGTTCGACAGAATGAATTTGGCCTCTGGGGATTTTTCCTTGAGCTGATTTTTGGTGGAGTGGCTTCTCATTGCTCAAGTAGGCTGCCTGAAGTTTGGTGGAATTTTTGGAGGAGTGTAGATATGAATTTCGTCAAATTTGGCAAATCTGGTCCAAACTTGCAGAGACTGAATTTTGAAAAATTTGAAAAGAGGAGGAGTGGATCAAGAAGGTTCTGGGTTGTGGGTACAAAGGACTATCCAGGAGAGTTGGTTTGAGGTCAAAACTCAAATGCAATAGGGTACTTGCTTTGAAAATTACTCAGGCTCCAAATAATTTTCAGAATTGATTTGAGAGGAAAAATAATTAGAATAAAATCCAAAACTTGCTTGGATTAGTTGGGACAGAGAACTTAGGTTTATCACAAGGAGTAGGGGAGGTTTTGGAGGGGTTTTATCACATGGGCAAAAATGCCAAGTCATGGGTGGTTTTCAAGATATGAAAATCCCAAGTTTTTCATAGAGTTCTTTTTAAAAGAAAAAGATTAAACTCCCAAAATGAATTTGAGAGGGAACCAACAGAGAAGAAGTTTCAAAAGGTTCAAACACCAAAGTTTGAAAAAAATAAAATCCTAGCCAAAGCAAAGGAAGTTTTTAAGAGGAAGGTTTTCTGAAAGAAAAATTTTAAATGGCCTCTCTTCAAAAACCACAAAGTTTTTGATAAAAACCAAATAAAAATTTTGGAGTGTCACACTCAAGACCTTCAATGTGAAGCCAAAGATGATCGAGGGGCGACATGCGGAGTGCGGAGGTTCTATAATAAGCCGGAACACTGATGCCCCATGGCCAGAGGGTCCTTTCCCGAAAGTATCCGATGTGTGGCAACGGAGGTGGTTTTATGCTACAACTCCCAGAGGCACAAAGTGGGTAGCCGCCCCCGCGTTCCGCTCGGGCCCTCCGTCATAGTTGGCGTCTTGGACCGACGTAGGACGGAATTATGGGCCTGCTGGCGATGTACCAGAACTGCAGAATCACATCCGGGAGCATATTGAGAGGGACATAAATCTTGTCAGCATAATGCAAGTGATGCTAATCCGATGGACATTGCCGTGCAAACGTCGGCCTCTCCGGATGTGGGAGTTTAATCCAGAGGGTCTGTGGACTATTAAGCACTTCTTCGGCCTGAAGCTTGAAGGGATGTGTAAATTATTCTTCGGACCACAAGTAAAGTGTCCGGACACCACCGAGGATGCAGGCCTAAGCTGCAATCGCCTAGATGCCCAAGTAAGTGACCTTAAAGCCGGACACTTCATTTATATTTATCATAACCAATATTCTGAAAATCCCTCCGTGGCCAGGAATGGCTCAAAAAAGTGGAGAGAATCAGGTGTCCGGCGCCGCTTCCTGAAGGCTCGCCTGGTCCAACCATTGCAAAGATGCTTGACCGGGCGCTCAGCAAAATCCCCTCAGGGAAAGGCAAAGGAAAGGGCAGTGAAGCCGAACTTCACGCACTATGCATCCAGACCGGGGGAATCGCTACCTCTCCTATGGAGGATAGTCGAGAAGGGGAGGTTAAAGCCTCCTCCCCACGTGGGAAGAAGAGGGCCGCCTGCGAAGACTTGGAGGCGGAGATGCCCAAGCAAGGGAAGAAGGTATCACCAGGGGGCTCTGCCACGACGAGCACCCTCACCGCGTCGTGCCCACCAACGGGCCAGCCCTCCACCGAGCTGTAAGTTGATCGTTAATTCGAAGGTATGGTGTTTCTCCGAGATCCATAATCGGGACTTCGTCTTTTGCAGTCCGGCGAGCAGCTCTTCTCAACAAAGTTCGTCTTTGGGGGATCTTCTTCCGGAGATGATGGAGAGTGAGACCCCACCCACCTCTCCGCCTCATGAAGCGGGCGACACTGAGGTGTCGTCACGGAGGAGTCCGGATCTGCTGAAGCCGGAGGCTAACACGTCAGTCGCCCTGAGCCCGGAGCGTTTGGCTCCCACGGGGGGCGATGGGAAGGGTCCAGCATAGCTCGATGTCCGGCCGGACATACTGACGAGCCTTCTGGAGCGAGCCGCTCTCTCGGAGGAGCACCGCTCTTTAATGAGCACGGTGCTCACGAAGATTTCATCTGCTGCCAGCGGTTTGAATGAGGCATTTACAAGCCTGCTCAAAGGCTTTGAGGTATGTAGTGAAAATACACTATTTTTTGGTTGTGAAGTACACGCTGGGTGTGCTCCCTGTGGATAGTAGCCCCTGAGACTCTGGTTGCCCGCCATAGGCGGCAAACGGGGGATCATATAGTAATGGCTGCATTGTACATGTGCACAGGTATATAAGGATCCGGCAGCCGACCAGTCTGTTGAAGTTGCCGAACTAAGGAGGCAGATCGAATCTATTGACGCCGATATCACGCTGGTGAACAAACGGCTGGAGGAGTCACAGGGTATGTGCTCTGCTTCCCTTATTATGATATATAGGAAAATGTGAGAGGGGTATAATATTAATGCAATGTGTTTGTACCGTAGATGGTGCTGCTGCCGTGGAGGCCCTGAGAGCGGAACTTGCTCAAGCCAAGGAACAAGCTCGGGCTAGCAATGCGGCTGCCCTAAAGGCGGCCGAAGAATTGAGAGTCGAATAGGTTGCTCATCACCGAAGCAAGGAGAAGATAGCCGAAATGGCTGAGGAGTTGAAAAATGCCGCCGACCGGTATGTACTCCTGGAAAAGGAGAATAAGGCAAGTTCGGCCGAGCTGGACAAGGCACTTAATGCCGCCAAGGAGATGTGGACCGAGATCCGGGGTATGCGGGAGGAGCTCCAACAGGCCGACAAAATCGTGGCTGGGGGCTCCTACTTACTGCGGACGAAGTTCTTGGATCCGAAGTATGCTCCCCTAGCTGGGCGCTTGAGTCCTGCAGATGCATATGCGGACTTGGTGAATAGTACAGCTGACGTTGTCAAGTTCTTCGAGGGTCAAGGTGATAAAGAAGTGGAGAAGCTTTTCTGGTTGCAGTTCAATGCTCCCACTCGCCCGCTGCCGCTAAATGAGAAGGTGGCTGCTATGGCGGAGCTCCACAGGCTGTCCAGGCTTGCAATGTGGTCTGTAATAGACCATCTTTGGCCGAAGGGGCCTAAGCCGGACAACTACTTTGGTTTAGTGAAGCAATTCCTTGGGGCCTTGTCTCAGATTGACGCCATGAGGAGGTCGACATGCATAGAGGGTGCGCGGATGGCTCTTACCCGCGTAAAAGCCTATTGGACGGATATGGAGGCCACTATTGTAGCGACCCAGGATCCGGCGGGAGGCCAATATTCGGCCGAGCACTACTTGGCGCAGGTTACAGAAGGTCCCCGCCTGATAGAAGCGCAGTGCTCGAAGAATATCTTGTTCGAATGATAAGTTGAATCATTGTAAAAAACAATGTTTATTTTGATTATGAGGCTGTATTTATACTTTTTGCCCGGAAGTATGATTGTGTCCCCTTTGCGGCCATTTTTATATAGATATGAGTAGTCCGAAAGTTAGCAGTCGTTGGCTTCAGCCCCCACGCATACAATGCAGGGGTGTTCACGAGAAATATGCTTAATCACACTTGATCCAACGTCTCGGTCCATTAAGGAGGTGATCGCACGTCAAACTAGGCAACTGGACTATATAGTTGTAACACTTTCGCTTAGCCATGGGGGTCTAACAGTGGGGCTACTATGTAGCCCCTGGTACCTTCGCATGCATCCAAATACGGGTGTGTATGTACATGGCCGGGAAACGGCCCTTCGTTAATGCGGAAGAATCCTTAAAGATTCCAGTGATTCTTCGAGTGGTTGAACAGTCTCTCGCTGTATCATGGCAGTCAGTTTTCGGCTTTCTCTACTGAGGTGCTCATCCGGCATAACTAGGGCACAATCGCAGTAGTTCTCCTTTGGCCTGCCTTAGCCAATAATAACGGAACATAAGGCGGCAAACCCAGGAGCCGGGAAAACCCAACATTTGAGCAAAGACATGATTCGGAGCTGATGAATATAAGGCCAAACTCGTGACGCCGAACACTCCCGAAGGTATTCAGTCTTTGTAAAAGAGAACAGGCTGAAAAAGCCTGTTATAAACCCTAAATTTGCAGGTACGTGCGATAAATCTGTCGTGGCGAAATGCAAATAACGGCAGTATCCTCTGTGGGTATGAAACCCATGGGATGGTTAAACAACAAGAGGCAGTAGAAAAGGTTTACACAGGGGTTAATCTAAAAAGAAACCTATTGAACGGGGCCCTGTTGCACGTCTACGCCTTTGTCTCCATTGTGCCATATCCTGGAAGGGTATCATGTGGACGTTGTCTGGGAAGAAAGAAAACTCGTAAGAGAGTACAATGTAAGTATGCGATGGATAATAAAAAGTGTAAGATGTTGGCTTACCAGTAAGGTTGAGCCAGCCGTGGGGCTTCATTAAATATTTACAACCCCTGGTATCCGCTATGGGATTACATGTATGGTGCCCTGGTTCAGTTGTATCCGGGCTACCAGACTCGTCTAACCGAGTTTGTGGTCGTAATGACCAGTCATGTTTTTAGATATTGGAGGTCGCTTACAGTCCGGCCACCAGGGCCATCGCGTGTTCCTCTACGCTTGAGGAGCGCTCGGTGATTCCTCTAAAGGTGATGACGCCACGTGTACGGGGCATCTTGAGTGTAAGGTAGCCATAGTGCAGCAATGCGTTGAAGCGGGTGAAGGCCGTTCTTCCAAGCAATGCATGATAGCCGCTTTGGAAGGGGGCGATAGTAAAGAGTAGGTCTTCGCTTCTGGAGTTGCCTGGGGAGCCGAATGTTACTTCCAGCATGACGGAGCCCCTGCCGTAGGCTTCAACGCCTGGTATCACCCCTTCAAAGGCGGTGTTGCTTTGGCTGATTCTGGATGGGTTTATCCCCATTATGCGGACAGTGTCCTCGTATATTAAATTGAGACTACTACCGCCATCCATAAGGACACGGGTGAGACGGTATCCGTCGATTATTGGGTCAAGCACCAAGGCCTGTGATCCTCCGCGCCGAATACTAGTTCGGCCGTCCATGTGATCGAAAGTGATCGGACGAGACATCCAGTAGTCAGATGTGGGTGCGATGGGCTCTACATCGTGCGCGTCTCTGAGAGCGCGTTCATGCCTTCCCGTGAATGTGTGAGTCGCGTGGATCATGTTTACTGTTTTAACCTCTGGCGAGAATTTTTTCTGTCCCCCAGTGTTCGGTTGGCGAGGTTCTTCCTCGTCTTCACTTGGTGTTTCCCTCCCTTTGTGTTCGGCATTTAATTTGCTGGCCTGCTTGAAGACCCAGAACTCTCTATGGGTGTGGTTCATAGGTTTCTCCGGGGTGCCATGAATTTGGCATAGTCTGTCCAGGACTCTGTTCAGACCGGACGGTCCCTCTTTACTGCCTTTAAATGGCTTCTTTTGCTGATCAGGTCGAGAGCCCCTGAATCCGGCATTGACCTTGTGTTATCCGGGCCCTCTTCCTTATTTTGGCGTTTGTTTTTATTACGCCGTGGCTTCCTGTTGCCATCCCTTATTTCGGACATGCTGGGGTGGCTGGTGCCTTTACGGGCTAGCCAGCTATCTTCACCTGTGCAAAAGCGAGTCATAAGGCTTGTTAAGGCTGCCATTGTCCTTGGCTTTTCTTGGCCGAGGTGTCTGGCAAGCCATTCGTCACGGATGCTGTGTTTGCATGCCTCTAAGGCTTTGGCGTCTGGACAATTGACAATTTGATTCTTCTTAGTGAGGAATCTGTTCCAAAGCTTGCGGGCAGACTCTTCGGGCTGTTGGATTATGTGACTTAGATCGTCTGTATCCAGAGGCCAGACATAAGTCCCTTGAAAATTGGCCCTGAAAGCGTCTTCGAGTTCCTCCCAACTTTCAATTGGCTTTTCAACTAGTGTCGAGCTGGTCCCTTCAGCTTGAGGGGAAGGTATTTGATGGCGTGGAGGTCGTCCCCACGAGCCATATGAATATGCAGGATAAAATCCTCGATCCAGACCCCTGGGTCTGTCATTTCGTCGTATGCCTCTAAGTTCACAGGTTTAAAACCTTGTGGGAATTCATGGTCCACTACTTCTTCGGTGAAGCTCAGGGGGTGAGCAGCCCCTCTGTATCTGGACGCGCTGTGGCATGCCGTCAGCTATTGTTGTGTCTGGAGTTTATTCCGAACTGGTATTTGGCTTGTATGAGCGTTTGGGTGACCATAGTCCCTCGCCGGGGTATGTCCTTTAGATCCATAGATGGACCTGGTTGCACCGGCTTTCTTATCCAGATGTTCACACAGATCGTGCGCGGCGTTAGTAGCCGTCCTGTTGTGGTTGTGGAGCGGTACGTCTGGTCTCCTGGTCGTGTTATTCTTTGGTGGAACGGCTGCGTCGTCAAATTCTGGCAGTAGTTTGTGCTTCAGATAGCTTTTCGTATGGCGATCATCGCCATATCTTTCTTTAGTGTCTAGCACTTTATTCCATTTGCAGTTGAGTGTTTCCTGTGCGGCTTTGAGCCGTTGCTTCTGCTTCTTTAGGTCTCTTGCTATGGCCATAAGCTTTCGGTGGAGGTTATCTCGTTCCACGTGTTCTTCCGGGTTGATGAATGCATCGTCGTCCAGACTGTGTTCCTGTACTGGGGAGGTTTCATGAGCTTGTACCGCCGGATCAGTGTGATCGGGTAATTGCTCCGAACTTGGTTTGTCGTGACCTAGCTCATCCTGCTCCATCGCTGGGTCCATGCGGTCGTTACTGCCTTCGGGGTTTACCGGTATATCGACCCTTCTTGCGCTCTTGTCGCTATTTTTGCAATTGCTGGACTTTGAGCGGCGTCTACGCCGCCTTTTTGGCTTTTGCCCAGGTGTTTTATCTTCCGGATTATTGCTGTCGTCCTTCTTGGGTATATCCACCATGTATATATCGTGTGACAAGGTAGAAGTCCCGTGCCCCAAGGATTCTGGAGCTTCTCCTGCATCGTCATCCGTACCATCGATGCCATCGGAGTCGAAATCAAGAACGTCGGTTAAATCATTGATCATGGCAATGAAGTGGGTGGTGGGTGGACAACGAATTCCTTCGTCGCCTGCTTCCCCCGCAGGCCGGACATAGTTTGGCCCAGAGCCTCCTGACACAAAGAGAGACTTTAATGAGTTCAGCACGTCGCCAAAGGGCGAGTGCTGGAAGATGTCCGCAGCGGTAAACTCCATTACCGGAGCCCAACCTGGCCCGACTGGCTCGAGAGTATGCGGACCGGGGCCAGCAACCGGATACGAGTCCGGGGGGCCATGGTTACAGGCCTCAACAAAGGTGAGACCTATGTTCGGCTCCACCGCCGATGAGCGTGCGGCCCACGGGGCGGGGTCCAGCCCTCCGTCCTTAGGCAACGCAACCTGCTCCGGATTTAGATCCGGCGCTGTTGCAGGGGTGATATCCCGAGCATTGCCCGACAGCAGGTCTAGGCCGTGCTCGTCGTGATTGTCCGGCGCTCCTGGCACAGGCTTGAATCCGTCGAAGATCAGGTCTCCGTGAATGTCAGCCATGTAGTTCAAGTTTCCGAACCTGACCTGGTGGCCAGGGGCGTAGCTGTCGATCTGCTCCAGATGGCCAAGCAAATTGGCCCGTAGTGCGAAGCCGCCAAACACAAAGATCTGTCCGGGGAGAAAAGTCTCTCCCTGTACGGTGTTGTTGGCGATTGAAGACGCCATCAAGCCTCAAAGTGATGACACAGAGGAACTCTCAATGAAAGCACCAATGTCGGTGTCAAAACCGGCGGATCTCGGGTAGGGGGTCCCGATCTATGCGTCTTAAGATGATGGTAACAGGAAGCAAGGGACATAATGTTTACCTAGGTTTGGGCCCTCTCAATGGAGGTAAAACCCTACTTCCTGCTTGATTAATATTGAAGATATGTGTAGTACAAGAGTAGATCTACCACGAGATCGAAGAGGCTAAACCCTAAGAGCTAGCCTATGATGGTATGATTGTAATTGTGGTCGGCCTTCTAAGGACCATCCTCTCTGGTTTATATAGACACCGGAGAGGGCTAGGGTTTACATGGAGTCGGTTACAAGGAAGGAAATATAATATCCAGATCGCCAAGCTTATCTTCCACGCAAAGGAGAGTCTCATCCGGACACGGGCCGAAGTCTTGAGTCTTGTATCTTCACGCTTCAATAGTCCGGACAATGTATACAGTCTGGCTGTCCGGATACCCCCTAATCCAGGACTCCTTCACCCCTCCCTTGGGAGCCCCTGGAGGGCTCACGCGAGAGGAAGGTGCCTCCGCGACGCAAGAACCAGCCCAAGGTCGTGAACATAAAACGTAAATCACGCCAGCTACTCTAGTCAAGAGCCCCCTGGGTCGCGACGACGCACTCTGAAATTAACTCAGGAAACATATCATCATTCCATGCATAACAAGAAGACCATCCTCCCCCTAAAGAAAAATTCTTTCACTACCCGCGGGCTATGTCCAAAAATACTTACAGGAAGAGTAGAGAAGTACAGGCCTAGCGGGACGCGCTGTTGCCCATGTCGCCGTCATCGCCATCATCATTGGCTCCACCCTCCTCGGCGCGAGTGCAGCCATGTTGTCAGCAAGAGCAAACTCCTTAACTAGGTCGTTTACATGATCATCCACCCAGCTCGCCAGGTCGCCCTGTACGACTCCGGGCAGGGGGGCTATCGCGACGTTGAAATCAAAATCCGGATCCAGGTTGAGGAGGTAGCTGAAGACGCGCGAGAACGCGCGCCCAAGGAGATCCCAGCTCTTCTCCTCGACGAGCTGGCGAGCCCTCGCGGCCCTACTTTCAAGGTAGGTCAAGACTTGGGTAAAGAAGTGCAGGTAACCAGTGTCGTCAGCCTCGTGCGGGCGGGTGACGCTTCCTTCGCAAATGGTGTCCAAGGCGCGGTTGGCCCTCGCCCTAAGGTCGTCAAGCATCTTGGAGCGCTCTCGTTCCAGTGTCATCCGACGCCGTCTCCACAAGGGATGAGACGCCCGCGACCTGCTGTCGGAGAGAAGACAACTCAGCCTCGAAGACGACTCAGGCTTCTTCGACGGCCTTCCCATGCCGCTCCGCCGCGGCAAGCTGGGCTTGGAGAGCATCAGCTTTGCCTTGCAGCTCGGCCTGCCATTGCTTGAAGCGGGCCTCCTGAAGCCCCAACTTCTGGCGATATTCCGCGACAAGGGATTGGCGGACCTCCGCCACCTTCTGGTCGACCTCCAGCAGAATCTTCGCCTCTCGAGAAGCAAGGGCCTCCTCGGCCGAAGTTACGTGGCGCTCCTTCACCTCCAATTGGTCGCGCTCCAATCATTGCACCAACACCTCGAGTGCCAGCGCCTCCTCATGACCCTGAGGCTCGGTAGCGTCGGTAGGGGCCCCGCCTGGCCGCACTCCAAGGGCGGCCCTATGCGCCTGGAACTGTCGCTCAAGATCAACATTCAAGACTCGGAGCTCCCTGTTGCGCTCCTCGGCCACCTCGCGACGCTACTCCGCGGCCCGGACCTCCTCCCGGGCACGGATGCAAGCCTCCAGAGAAGCCGCAAGAGATCCGTCGACATCCGCGCGGGTGCGCTCATGGTGCAAGTGCGCAAGGTTGATCGCGACCTTTAGCTGATGCCACTCACGCGCTAGGCAGAGGTTTTCCGCCTCGAGGCAAGAGTCGACATCAGCAAGCTCTTCCCCAAGCAGGCCTAGCACACTTGCCGCTACCTGGAGAAGGTTGTGGCGGACGGTGCTACGCCCACGCGCAAGCTCCAGCGCTTGGCTGGGCCTCTCTTCTACGACATGGCCCGTTGAAGGGATGCGGGACAACTCGCCCGCCCTCGGCAAGTGCTCGGTGGCCGGAGCCTCTCCAGTCACCCCTCGGCCTTTAGGCTTCGCGCAGCGGGGCGCAGCCCTGCCACTCGAGGATGAAGCCACCGCGTAGGACTCCCAATCGCTCATGAGGATCATCGGAAGGGCTCTCGGCGCGGCCTCCGCGCCACGGGAGCTGCTCTGGTGGTAAGCCACCAGGGGAATAGGCTCGCGATCCTTCTCCGATGACTTCGACTCTTGGGATGGCACCGCCTCCCGGGCGGCCGCTTGCTTCAGGGGGCTTGGGGCCGCGGCCGGCTCCGGGACCCTTGGCGGACGCGTCACGAGCAGGCTCGCCGCCACGCCAGGAGGGATCCTAGAGGACAAATGTCAGGAAGGAGCACGTCACGCTAGAACCTAAAGAGGCAAGGTAATTACTCATTAATGGCTACCCATATCCTCTGTTTTAGGGCTCGCGGGGCGGCGCCGCGGCAACTCCCGAACCTCCTCTTGTAGGAGACCCCGCCGATCGGAGAATACACGCTGGGAAGGGGCACGCTTCCCCCGGAGGCGGGGGAGACGATCGTGGCCATGGGAGGGGCTCCCCTTGGATCGCCCTTAGGACCACGGGGAGTCGCCTCAGGAGCATCTAGCGGCATCTTTCTAAGGGTCGCCTCAGGAGCATTGGGAAGCGCCCGCCTTCCGGGGCCGCCTCAGGAGCGTTCGGCGCCACGCACATTCCTGCCACCCTTTGAAGGGCAAGCACGGGGGCCACCACTACCGGGTTCTCACGGGGCCCCTCGTGGCCCGCGGAGAGTAGCCCCCACTCGTCGAAGCATGGCATCTGCCTAACGAAGGCTTCTTCGTTCGAGCAGTGGTACAAGAGGAGCCCCCCTCAGCGGGGAGCGCAGCAGGAGCTGGGTTTCCCGTCAGGAGCCCGAGCATGGTGCCCACCATCTTGGAGGGAAGCAAAGTCACCTGAAGCCTTATGGGATCTTTGGGGCCCGTGAAGGTCCACATTAGGCGTGAATGGCGCAGGAGCGATGCGATGCGCCGCCGGATGAACTCCCTCGCTACCATCGGCGCAGTCACCCCTGCCTCCCTCAGCTTGGCCAACCTGGACCAGACGCGCCCAAGCCGACGGTCAGCCAGCTCCACATGTCCCCAGCCGGATCTTGGGATCACCGGCGCGCTCAGAAGAAGGAGCAAGGGCTGAGCACGGTGGCATCCACATATACCCACCGCTTCCGGAACCCCGCAGTGTCCGTGAGGAACGTGAAGTTGATGTCGGAGCCAGTCGGAGCCACCGTTGCCTGGAACGACAGGCACCCAGAGCGTTGTCGGTCATCGACAAGATGAAGCGAGAAGAAGTGGCGGAGCAAGGCCACGGGGGGCAATGCCCATGAGGGCCTCGCACAAGAAGGCAAAGATGTAAAGGAGGATGATGGAGGCGGGATCAAGGTGCAATGCCTGGATCTAGTAATGTGAGAGCACGACATTGAAGAAATCGGAGAAAGGAGGGATCAGGTCGGCCGAGAGGGCATGAAGATGAAGGAGAATCTCGGTGGCTCCCATCTCAATCAAAGCTCGAGAGGTAGGCTAGGCCTTCGTCGCCTTCCACTCATTGGAATCGGCCGCGAGGGACAGGCGGACCTTGTCCAACCCTTCCTGCTTCATCACTATCGACCGATCCAGCGCAAGATCCAACCCCGACGAGGGATCCTCGGGCACGCGGACTCCCCTCCTTTTTCTTCGATCTTGGAGCCATGGCTGCAAAGAAAGATGAGCGGGGTGCGACATATGTAGAAGGGCGCACAAGCTCACAAGGAATGAGGGAGCGAAGGATGAGCGCGACAGACAATGATGGCGAGGCTACACTTGCAACAGGTAGTTGTCAAATCAGACGGTTGCCGAGGCAGCATGGGGAAGTGGAGGCGCCCACGTCTTATCAAGCGCCATGCGTCGACTCGGTCCGCAGGCTATTGGGGCCCGTGGAGTTCCGCACTTGCCCTTTGGCTTCACCTCGAAGCCAAGTGCGAGCGCGCCTTGGGCCTGGGGGCTACTGTCGGTGTCCTGGGAACAGGGTACCAGACTTGCCTGCCTGCGGCCCACGACATAGCTCCATCGACAGCCTGGTATGGCCCAACTTCAGTGATGGCGATACAAGACCCTCGCGAGGGTCCAAGCCTCGTGAGGTGGACGATGTCAAGATGTCCTGAAGAGCAGCCTTCCCAGGCGGCCTCCTAAGGAGCAGAGATTTTTATGCAAGCACTCACCTCATGAGGCTGAGGTGACATCAGTTGTGATGACCAAGGCCAGGCGTGCGCCAGCGGGCATAGGGCGACAGGTTTTCTCTTTGGTGCTAAGGAGGCAAGCGCAGGTGATGAGTCCCAAGGAATCAGACAAAGGTTGCCATTTGCGTGCAACAAGACCAGGACCGCTAGAATGGTAGGATGGATGTCATTGCCGAGCCCTCCACAATGTCATGATCAGAAGCTTTGTAGGAGAAGACCACCTTTTGTCAAGATCAGATGTACTACCTGTCCCCTTTCAAAATTGGCCACTGTGGGATCCCTTCCCGCTTAAGTTTTGGGGGAACAGGACCGAGGCCACTATAAATATAGCCTAGCCACCACCATAGAGAGGGATCGAGTTCTTGATCGGACCCCCCGAGACCGAGTCCCTAGAGCTCATCACAAGAACACGCCTCCTGAGGCTGTTCTTCCCCTTGTACTAGTTCATCCTCAGCCCCGCGAGGCTAATCCACCACAAAGTAGGAGTAGGGTTTTACACCGCGAGGTGGCCCAAACCTGGGTAAACTGTCGTGTCCATTTCCTTCCTGTTCATCGAGATAGGTCATGAGAGCAGCGAGTAAATCGGCTTGAGAGGTCGAGTTCTTCGCCCACGCCCCCGAGTTCGAACCTTCCTTGGGTCTGTGGAGCCCGGAATCCGACACAGTTTTCCAGAAGCACGACTATAGGCATCAAGGATCACTTTCAAGGAATTTGCATTACTTACATTAGCTTTCATCGGGATTAAAGGGTCATCCATGAAAAAGGTGAGAAATAAAGGGGGCCTCCTGGCATACTTTCACCCCCTCAATAAGGTCTCTCTCCTGGCATCCGAAATCATCGCAGACAAAGCTTTAGCAACCAAGATGGATAATTACGGGCTCAGAGGGTCACCTTGCTGGAGGCCCCTAGAAGGGGTAAGCCGTTGTGTCTCGTATGAATTAAACTTGACAGTATAAGTGACTGACTTCACACAGACCATGATCAACCATACCCATCAATCATTAAACCTGAGATGGGCATAATACCCTCCAAAAAACACCACTTAACCCTATCATAAGCTTTTGAAGCCGTGGTTCCCAACTTTCTTCTTTATTCGATGAATACTTTCATAGGCACTAAGAATGTTGTCAGTGATTAGCCTCCCCAGAACAAAAGCACTTTGCGGTTCTCCAACCACCTCTGGAAGAATAATTTTCAATCTATCTGCTAGAACCTTGCTAATCACTTTATAAATCACATTCCAAACGAGATAGGACAGAGTTGAGTAATTTTTTCAGGATTTAATACCTTTGGAATTAGAACAATGGTCATCTCATTCCATCCTGTTGGGATTACTCCGTTGTTCAAAGCTTGCAAGACCTCTACTGGTTGTGAGCTGCGTTGGGATTTCCTCGAAGAGGAGAGGAGATGCAGTACGATAGAGATAAGTGTTTCCCTTAAGAACAAAGATTATCAATCCAGTAGGAGAACCACACAGAACCTCGTTAGCAGCACCTACACACACAAAAGCAAATACTTGCACCCAACACAAACAAGAGGGTTGTTAATCCCCTTGGCGGTTACTTGCAAGGACTAAATCTTGTAGTGGTAGATAGATAAATTGCAAAGATAAAATAAAATAAAATGATAAAAAATGCAGCTAGATATTTTTGTGTTTTAATATATAATAAAAGTAGATTCGGGGTCATAGTTACAACTCGATATTACAACTTGATAAAACTGAAACATATTACTCTATATGAATGCCTCTGGCAGTGTACCAGGATGTGCAATATATGATCCAGCGTAACATGTATAAAAAAGATGAACGGTGGCTGAGCCACAAAAATACTATGTCAGCTATATGATTATGCAAAGCAATATGTGAAGGAAATATGCCCTAGAGGCAATAATAAAGTTGTTATTTTATATTTCCTTATTCAAGATAAAGGTTTATTATTCATGCTAGAATTGTATTGACCGGAAACTTAAATACATGCGTGAATACATAAACAAATACCGTATCCCTAGTAAGCCTCTACTAGACTAGCTCGTTGATCAAAGATGGTAAGGTTTCCTAGCCATAGACATGTGTTGTCATTTGATAACGGGATCACATCATTAGAAGAATGATGTGATGGACAAGACCCATCTGTTAGCTTAGCATATTGATCGTTCAGTTTATTGCTATTGCTTTCTTCATGTCAAATACATATTCCTTCGACTATAAGATTATGCAACCCTCGGATACTGTAGGAATACCTTGTGTGCTATCAAACATCACAACATAACTGGGTATCATAAAGATTCTCTATAGGTATCTCCGAAGGTGTTTGCTGAGTTGGCATAGATCAAGATTAGGATTTGTCACTTCGAGTATCGGTGAGGTATCTCTGGGCCCTCTCGGTAATACACATCATAAGCTTGCAAGTAGATGACCAAGGAGTTAGTTATGAGATGATGTATTACAGAACAAGTAAAGATACTTGCCGGTAACGAGATTGAACTAGGTATGAAGATACCGATGATTGAATCTCGTGCAAGTAACATACCGATGGACAAAGGGAATTACGTATGTTGTCATAACGTTCGACCAATAAAGATCTTCGTAGAATATGTAGGAACCAATATGGCCATCCAGGTTTCGCTATTGGTTATAGACCGGAGAGGTGTCTCGGTCATGTCAACATAGTTCTCAAACCCGTAGGGTGAGCACGCTTAACGTTCATTGATGATATAGTGTTATATGAGTTATATGATTTGGTGACCGAATGTTGTTCGGAGTCCCGAATGAGATCACGGACATGACGAAGAGTCTTGAAATGGTCAAGAGGTAAAGATTGATATATAGGACGATGGTATTCAGACACCGAAAGTGTTTTGGAGTGTACCGGGGTAGTCATCGGAGTACCGGAGGGGGTACCGGACACCCCCGGGAGGATAGTGGGCCTATTGGGCCATTAGAGGGGAGCACACCAGCCCACAAGGGGTTGGCGCATCCCCCATGGCAGCCACCCAAGTGGGGGAAAGGAAAGGGGTGGATTCAGCCTCCCCCTTCCTTCCCTCTTCCCCCTTTCCTTCCCCCCTCCGACAAATATGGTAAGGGGGGCACCACTTGGGAGGAACCCCAAGTAGGATTCAGCCTACTTGGGGGCACCTCCTGGCTGCTCCCTCCTTGCCCCACCTATATATATGTGGGAAGGGGGCACCTAGAATAACCACGACAACTGCTTAGCCATGTGCGACGCCCCCCTCTACCATTTACACCCTCGGTCATATTTTCGTAGTGCTTAGGTGAAGCCCTGCAGAGATAACTTCACCATCACCGTTTCCACGCCGTCGTGTTGTCGGAACTCATCCACTACCTCGTCATCTTGCTGGATCAAGAAGGCAGAAGACGTCACTGAGTTGAACGTGTGCTGAACCTATACCAACCTTACATGTCCACGTACATGAGACCGGTTGCACCGACAGACATGCAACTTGTTTTGCATAAAGGTGGCTAGCGGGTGTGTGTTTCTCCTACTTTAGTTGAGTCGAATTTGATAGCGGCCGGTCCTTGGAGAAGGTTAAAACAACAAACTTGAGAAATCATCGTTGTGGGATTTGCCATAGGTAAGAACGGTTCTTACTAGAAGCCCGTAGCAGCCACATAAAACTTGCAACAACAAAGTAGAGGATGTCTAACTCTTTTTTGCAGGGCATGTTGTGAAGTGTGATGACCCACAAGTACAGGCCAAAACAGTCTCTTATGATAAGCAAGGTGTTCTTGAGGGTACACGGGAATATCATCTAGTCACTTTCATCATGTTGGTTCGATTCAGGTTCACTACTTTGATAATTTGGTATGTGGGTGGACCGGTGCTTAGGTGTTGTTCTTACTGGAAAAAACCTCCTACTTATGGTGAACCCCCTCGCAAGAATCCGCAACTACGAGAAAATTATTAAGAATAAATTCTAACCATAGCATTAACTTTTGAATCCAATCGGTCCCTTACAGAATAGCGCATAAACTAGGGTTTAAGCTTATGTCACTCTCGCAACCCATCATCTAATAACTACTCCACAGTGCATTCCCTTAGGCCCAAATATGGTGAAGTGTCATGTATTCGATGTTCACATGACACCACTAAGAGAATGGCAACATACATATCACCAAATTATCAAACACATACCAAATTCACATGATTACTTGCAACATGATTTTTCCCGTGACCTCAAGAACTAAAGTAACTACTCACAAATGATAAACATGCTCAAGATCAGAAGGGTATAAAATAGCATAATGGATCTGAACATATAATCTTCCACCAAATAAACCATATAGTAATTAACTACAAGATGTAATCAACACTACTAGTCACCCACAAGCACCAATCTATAGTTCCGATATAGAGATTGAACACAAGAGATGAACTAGGGTTTGACAGGAGTTGGTGTTGTTGAAGATGTTGATGAAGATAGCCCTCCCCAAGATGGGAGAGTTGTTAGTGATGATGACGACGATGATTTCCCCCTCTGGGAGGGAAGTTCGCCCGGCGGAATCACTCCGTCGAAGGGCAAAAGTGCTCCTACCCAGGTTCCGCCTCGAGACAGCGGCGCTTCGTCCCGAAAGTCCTCTCCTTATTTTTTTTCTAGGTCAAAATGACTTATATAACACAAGAGGGGCACCGGAGGTGGGCCTAGGTGGGCACAACCCACAAGGGCGCGCCTGGGCTCCTTGGCGCACCCAGGTGGGTTGTGCCCACCTGGTGGGCCCTCTATGGTACTTATTGACTCCAAAATTCTTATTTATTCCATAAAAAAATCCTTGTGAAGTTTCATCTCATTTGGAGTTGTGCAGAATAGGTAGCTTGACGTAGCTTTTTCGGGTCCAGATTTCCAGCTGCCAGAATTCTCCCCCTTTGTGCATACCTTGCATATTATGAGAGAAAAGGCATTCGAATTACTCCAAAAAGAATTATTATGCAATAAAACAACATTAATAATAGTAGGAAAACATGATGCAAAATGGACGTATCAATGTGATATGGTCAAGACGTGATGGGATATACGTTGTTGTATGAGATGATCATGTTTTGTAATATCGACAACCGGCAGGAGCCTTTGGGTTGTCTCTTGATTATTGTGTGAAATGCAAACACCATGTAATTGCTTTAGTTTATTGCTATGCGTTAGCAATAGTTGTAGAAGCAATAGTTGGCGAGACGACCCCGATGCAGCGATGGAGATCAAGGTGTCGAGCGGGTGATGATGGACATCATGACGATGCTTTGGAGATGGAGATCAAAAGCACAAGATGATGATGGCCATATCATGTCACATATTTTAATTGCATGTGATGTTTATCTTTTATGCATCTTAGTTTTCTTAGAACGACGGTAGCATTATGAGATGATCCCTTCACTAAATTTCAATATAAAAGTGTTCTCCCCGAGTATGCACCATTGCTAAAGATTGTCATTTTGAAGCACCTCGCGATGATCGGGTGTGATAGACTCTACATTCGCATACAATGGGTGTAAGCCAGTTTTATGCAAGCAGAATACTTGGCTTAAACTTGACGAACCTAGCATGTACAGACATGGTCTCGGAACGCTAGAGACCGAAAGGTCGAACATGAGTCATATAGTAGATATGATCAACATAGAGATGTTCACCATTGATGACTAACCCATCTCACATGATGATCGGACATGGGTTAGTTGATTTGGATCACGTATGACTTAGATAACTTGAGCTATGTTTATTTAAGTGGGAGTTCATTAGTAATTTGGTTAATTGAACTTAATTTATCATGAACTTAGTCTTATATTTTTGCATAGCTATGTTGTAGATCAATGGCCCGAGATACCATTCCCCTAAATTTTAATGCGTTCATAGAGAAAGCTAATTAAGTTGAAAGATGATGGTAGCAACTACACGGATTGGGTCTGTAACTTGAGGATTATCCCCATTGCTGCACAGAAGAATTATCTCCTTGATGCATCGCTAGGTGATAGACCTGCTGCAGGAGCTGAAGCAGATGCTATGAACGTGTGGCAAGCTCAATCTGATGACTACTCGATAGTTCAGTGTGCCATGCTTTACGGCTTAGAACCGGGACTTCAAAGACATTTTGAACGTCATGCAGCATATGAGATGTTCCAAGAGTTGAAGTTAATATTTCAAGCAAATGCCCGGGTTGAGAGATATGAAGTCTCTAACATGTTCTATAGCTGCAAGATGGAGGAGAATAGTTCTGTCAGTGAACACATACTTAGTCTAGGTATCATAACCACTTGACTCAGCTGAGAGTAGATCTTCCAGTTGATAGTGTTATTGACAGAGTTCTTCAATCACTGCCACCAAGCTAAAAAGGCTTCGTGATGAACTATAATATGCAAGGGATGAATAAAATGATTCATGAGCTCTTCGCAATGCTTAAGGCCGCGGAAGTACAAATCAAGAAGGAGCATCAAGTGTTGATGATTAACAAGACCACTAGTTTCAAGAAAAAGGGCAAGGGAAAGAAAGGGAACTTCAAGAAGAATGGCAAGCAAGTTGCCACTCCCGGGAAGAAGTCCAAAGCTGGACCCAAGCCTGAAACTGGGTGCTTCTATGATACGTCTCCAACTTATCTATAATTTTTTATTGTTCCATGCTATTATATTATCTGTTTTGGATGTTTAATGGGCTTTAATATGCTCTTTTATATTATTTTTGGGAATAACCTATTAACCGGAGGCCCAGTGCCAGTTTTTGTTTTTTTTGCTTATTTTAGAGTTTTGCAGAAAAGGAATATCAAATGGAGTCCAAACGGAATGAAACCTTCGTGATGATCTTTCTTGGACCGAAAGCAAACCAGAAGACTTGGAGTTGAAGTCAGAAACGCCACGAGGCGTCCACGACGCAGGAGGGCGCGCCCAGGGGGTACAGGCGCCCCCCACCCTCGTGGGCCCCTCGTAGCTCCACGACGTACTTCTTTCGCCTATATATACTCTTATACCCTAGAAACATCAGGGGGGAGCCACGAAACCACTTTTCCACCGCCGCAACCTTTTGTACCCATGAGATCCCATCTTGGGGCCTTTTCCAGTGATCTGCCGAAGGGAGTATCGATCACGGAGGGCTTCTACATCAACACCATTGCCTCTCCGATGAAGCCTGAGTAGTTTACCACACACCTTCCGGTCCATAGTTATTAGCTAGATGGCTTCTTCTCTCTCTTTGATTCTCAATACAAAGTTCTCCTCGATGTTCTTGGAGATCTATTTGATGTAATACTCTTTTACGGTGCGTTTGCCGAGATCCGATGAATTGTGGATTTATGAACAAGATTATCTATAAATATTATTTGGTTCTTCTCTGAATTCTTATATGCATGATTTTTATCGGTTTAGTTTGGCCTACTAGATTGATCTTTCTTGCCATTGGAGAAGTGCTTAGCTTTGGATTCAATCTTGTGGTGTCCTTTCCTAGTGACAGTAGGGGCAGCAAGGCACGTATTGTATTGTTGCCATCGAGGATAAAAAGATGGGCTTTATATCATACTACTTGAGTGTATCCCTCTACATCATGTCATCTTGCTTAATGCGTTACTCCGTTCTTATGAACTTAATACTCTAGATGCATGCTGGATAGTGGTCAATGTGTGGAGTAATAGTAGTAGATGCAGAATTGTTTTGGTCTACTTGAGACGGACGTGATGCCTATGTTCATGATCATTTCCTTAGATATCTTCATAATTATGTGCTTTTCTATCAATTGCTTGGTAGTAATTTGTTCACCCACCATAATACATGCTATCTCGAGAGAAGCCACTAGTGAAACCTATGGCCCCTAGGTCTATTTTCCATTATATTGCATCTATTTAAATCTCATTTACTATTTTGCAATCTTTACTTTCCAATCTATACAACAAAAATAGCAAAAATATCTACTTTACTATCTCTATTAGATCTCACTTTTGCGAGTGACCGTGAAGGGATTGACAACCCCTTTATCGTGTTGGTTGCAAGGTTCTTGATTGTTTGTGTAGGTACTAGGTGACTTGTGCATCGTCTCCTACTGGATTGATACCTTGGTTCTAAAACCTGAGGGAAATACTTACGTTACTTTGTCGCATCACCCTTTCCTCTTCAAGGGAAAAACCAACGCAAGCTCAAGAGGTAGCATTCTACTACAAAGGGAGTGGTCACTGGAAGTGGGACTGCCCCAAGTATTTGGCGGATAACAAGGATGGCAAAGTGAACAAATGTATATTTGATATACGAGTAACTGATGTGTTCCTTACTAATGCTCGTAATAGCACATGGGTATTCGATACTAGTTCGGTTTCTCATAATTGTAACTCGAAACAGGAGCTGCGGAATAAACGAAGATTGGCTAAGGACTAGGTGACGATGCGCATCGGGAATGGCTCCAAGGTCGATATGATCGCCGCCGGCATGCTACTGAAGGAAATGTGCCCTAAAGGCAATAATAAAGTTGTTATTTTATATTACCTTATTTCATGATAACTTTTTGTTATTCATGCTAGAATTGTATTAACCGGAAACTTGATACATGTGTGGATACATAGACAAAATATCGTGTCCCTAGTAAGCCTCTACTAGACTAGCTCGTTGATCAAATATGGTTAAGTTTCCTAACCATAGACATGTGTTGTCATTTGATTAATGGGATCACATCATTAGGAGAATGATGTGATGGACAAGACCCATTCGTTAGCTTAGCATTATGATTGTTCAGTTTTATTGCTATTGCTTTCTTCATGTCAAATACATATTCCTTAGACTATGAGATTGTGCAACTCCCGGATACCGGAGGAATGCCTTGTGTGCTATCAAATGTCACAACGTAACTGGGTGATTATAAAGATGCTCTATAGGTATCTCCGAAGGTGTTTTTTGAATTGGCATAGATCGAGATTAGGATTTGTCAGTCCGAGTATCGGAGAGGTATCTCTGGGCCCTCTCGGTAATATACATCATAAGAGGCCTTGCAAGCAAAGTGACTAATGAGTTAGTTGCAGGATGGTGTATTACGGAACGAGTAAATAGACTTGTTGGTAACGAGATTGGACTAGGTATGAAGATACCAACGATCGAATCTCGGGCAAGTAACATACCGATGACAAAGGGAATAACGTATGTTGTCATAACGGTTCGACCGATAAAGATCTTCATAGAATATGTGGGAGCCAATATGAGCATCCAGGTTCCGCTATTGGGTATTAACCGGAGATGTGTCTCGATCATGTCTACATAGTTCTTGAACTCGTAGGGTCCGCACACTTAATGTTCGATGACGATATTGTATTATATGAGTTATGTGATTTGGTGGCCGAATGTTGTTCGGAGTCCCGGATGAGATCATAGAGATGACGAGGAGTCTAGAAATGGTCGAGAGGTAAATATTGATATATAGGATGATGGTATTCGGACACCGGAAGTGTTTCGGGAAGCACCACGTACTTACCGGGTCATTGGAAGGGGTTCCGGGCACCCCCGGCAAAAGATATGGGCCTTATGGGCCAAGAGGGGAAACACACCAGCCATAAAGGGGCTGGTGCACGCCCCATATGGGCTGGCCAAATTGGAGAAGGAAAGGGGAAGGAGGAAAGGAAAAAGGGAATAGGATTCCCTCTTCCCTTCCTACTCAGAATAGGAATAGGAGAGGGGGGTTTGCCAAATTGGGAAAGGACCTCAATTAGGATTCCTCCTACTTGGGGCACCCCCTTGGCTGCCTCTCCTCCCCTCCAACCTATATATATGTGGGGAGGGGGTGCCTACAAGACACAACATCAATTGTTAGCCGTGTGCGGCGCCCCCTCCACATATTACACCCCCGGTCATATTCTCGTGGTGCTTTGGCGAAGCCCTGTGCAGATCACATCACCATCACCGTCACCACGCCGTCGTGCTGGCGGAACTCATCTACTTCCTCACGCCTTGCTAGATCAAGAGGGTGAGGGACGTCATCGAGCTGAACGTGTGTAGAACTCAGATGTGTCGTACGTTCGATACTTGATCGGTCGGAGCTAGAAGAAGTTCGACTACATCAACCGTGTTGTTAAAAGCTTCCGCTTTCGATCTACGAGGGTACGTAGACACACTATCCCCCTCTCGTTGCTATGCATCTCCTAGATAGATCTTGCGTAAGCGTAGGATTTTTTTTTGAAATGCGTTCCCCAACAGTGGCATCCGAGCCAGGTCTATGCGTAGATGATATGCACGAGTAGAACACAAAGAGTTGTGGGTGGTGATTGTCATATTGCTTACCACCAATGTCTTATTTTGATTCGGTGGTATTGTTGGATGAAGCAGTTCGAACCAACCTTACATGACCACGTTCATGAGACCGGTTCCACCAACAGACATGCAACTAGTTTTGCATAAAGGTGGTTGGCGGGTGTCTTTCTCTCCTACTTTAGTTGAATCGAATTTGATTGTGGCTGGTCCTTGTTGAAGGTTAAAACAACAAACTTGATAAATCGCCTTTGTGGTTTTTGTGCCGTAGGTAAGAATGGCTCTTGCTAGAAGCTAGTAGCAGCCATGTAAAACTTGCAACAACAAAGTAGAGGACGTGTAACTTGTTTTTGCAGGGCATGTTGTGATGTGATATGATATGGTCAAGACATCATGTGATATACGTTTTCGTATGAGATGATCATGTTTTGTAAAAGTTATCGGCAACCAGCAGGAGCCTTATGGTTGTCTCTATATTGTACGAAATGCAAACGCCATGTAATTGCTTTACCTTATCACTAAGTGGTAGCGATAGTTGTAGAATCAATAGTTGGCGAGACGACCACGACGCAACGATGGAGATCAAGGTGTCGAGCCGGTGACGATGGAGATCGTGACGATGCTTTGGAGATGGAGATCAATAGCACGAGATGATGATGGCCATATCATGTCACATATTTTGATTGCATGTGATGTTTATCTTTATGCATCTTATTTTGCTTAGTACGGCGGTAGCATTATAAGATGATCCCTTAACTAAAATTTCAAGGTATAAGTGTTCTCCCTGAGTATGCACCGTTGCGACAGTTCTTCGTGCTAGGACACCACATGATGATCGGGTGTGATAGGCTCTACGTTCACATACAAGAGGTGCAAGACAGTTTTGCACATGCAGAATACTCAGGTTAAACTTGACGAGCCTAGCATGTACAAACATGGCCTCGAAACACTAGAGACCAAAAGGTGAAACATGAATCATATAGTAGATATGATCAACATAGAAATGTTCACCATTGATGACTACTCCATCTCACGTGATGATCGGACATGGTTTAGTTGATTTGGATCACTTATCATTTAGATGACTTGAGGGATGTGTATCTAAGTGGGAGTTCTTAAGTAATTTGATCATTTGAACTTAATTTATCATGAACTTAGTCCTGATAGTATTTGCAAATTATGTTGTAGATCAATACCTAGCAATGTAGCTCCCCGTTTATTTTTGATATGTTCCTAGAGAAAAATAAGTTGAAAGATGATAGTAGCAATGAAGCGAACTGGGTCCGTGATCTGAGGATTATCCTCATTACTGCAAATTATGTCCTTGATGCACCGCTAGGTGACATACCTATTGCAGGAGCAGATGCAAACGTTATGAATGTTTGGCAAGCTCGGTATGATGACTACTTGATAGTTTAGTGCACTATGCTTTACGGCTTATAACCGGGACTTCAAAAATGTTTTGAATGTCGCGGATCATATGAGATGTTCCAAGAGCTGAAATTGATATTTCAGACTCATGCCCATGTCAATAGGTATGAGACCTCTAACAAGTACTTTGCCTACAAGATGGAGGAGAATAGCTCAACTAGTGAGCACGTGCTCAGAATGTCTGGACACTACAATCGCATGAATCAAGTGAGAGTTAATCTTCCAGATAAGATAGTGATTGATAGAGTTCTGTAGTCACTATCACCAAGCTACTAGAACTTCGTGATGAACTATAATGTGCAAGGGATAACAAAAAAGATTCTCAAGTTCTTCACGATGTTGAAATTGGTGAAGGTAGAAATCAAGAAAGATCATCAAGTGTTGATGGTTAACAAGACCACTAGTTTCAATAAAAAGGGAAAAGGAAAAGAAAGGGAACTTCAAGAAGAATGGCAAGCAAGTTGCCACTCCCATGAAGAAGCCCAAAGCTAGACCTAAGCCTGAAACTAAGTGCTTCTACTACAAAGGAAATGGTCACTGGAAGGGGAACTGCCCCCAAATACTTGGCGGATAAGAAGGATGGAAAAGTGAACAAAGGTATATTTGATATACATGTTATTAATGTGTATTTTACTAGTGTTCGTAGTAGCCCCTAGGTATTTGATACCGGTTCAGTTGCTAAGATTAGTAACTCGAAACAGGAGTTGCAGAGACTAGTTAAAAGTGAGGTCACGATGTGTGTTGGAAATGTTTCCAAGGTTGATATGATCACCATCGCACACTCCCTATACTTTCAGGATTAGTGTTGAACCTAAATAATGTTATTTGGTGTTTGCGTTGAGCATGAACAAGATAGGATCGTGTTTATTGCAATACGGTTATTCATTTAAGACAGAATAATTGTTATGTTGCTTACATGAATAAAACCTTCTATGGTCATACACCCAATGTTAATGGTTTATTGAATCTCGATCGTAGTGATACACATATTCATAATATTGATGCTAAAAGATGGAAAGTTGATAATGATAGTGCAACATACTTGTGGCACTGACGTTTTGGTCATATTGGTGTAAAGCACATGAAGAAACTCCATGTAGATGGAATTTTGAAATCACTTGATTATGAATCATTTGATACTTGCGAACCGTGCCTCATGGGCAAGATGGCTAAAAATCTGTTCTCCGGAACAATGGAGCGAGCCAATGACTTATTGGAAATAATGCATACCTATGTATGCGGTCCGATGAGTGTTGAGGCTCGCGGCGGGTATCGTTATTTTCTGACCTTCATGGATGATTTAAGCAGATATGAATATATCTACTTAATGAAACACAACTCTCAAACATTTGAACAGTTCAAAGAATTTCAGAGTGAAGTGGAGAATCATCATAACAAGAAAATAAAATTCCTATGGTCTGATCACAAAGGCAAATATTTGATTTACGAGTTTGGCCTTCACTTAAAACAATGTAGAATAGTTTCACAACTTACGTCACCTGGAACACCACAGCGTAATGGTGTGTACAAACATCATAACCGTACTTTATTATATATGGTGCGATCTATTATGTCTCTTACTGATTTACAGCTATCGTTTTGGGGTTATGCATTAGAGACAGTTTCATTCATGTTAAATAGGGCACCATCTAAATCCGTTGAGACGACACCGTATGAACTGTGGCTTGGCAATAAAGTTAAGGTATCGTTTCTTAAAGTTTGGGGTTGTGACACTTATGTCAAAAGGCTTCAGCCTGATAAGCTCGAACCCAAATCGTAGAAGTGTGTCTTCATAGGATACCCTAAGGAAACAATTGGGTACACCTTCTACCACAGATCCGAAGGCAAGACCTTTGTTGCCAAGAATGGAACCTTTCTTGAGAAGGAGTTTCTCTCGAAATAATTGAGCGGGAGGAAACTAGAACTTGATGAGGTAATTGTACCTTCTCTCACTTTGGAAAGTAGCTCATTAGAGAAATCCATTCCTGTTCATGTTCATGTTCCTGTGATTTTTCACTTACCAAGAGCGCTTCACTTCCCGGCAATGGCGCCATAAAATGTCTTGATGACCCACAAGTATATGGGATCAATTGTAGCCTTTTCAATAAGTAAGAGTTCGAACCCAACGAGGAGCAGAAGGAAATGACAAGTGATTTTTAGCAAGGTAGTGTTTGCAAGTGCTGAAATTGTAAGTAAGAGAGTAGTTTGATAGCAAGATAATTTGTAACGAGCAAGTAACGGTAGTAGTAACAAAAGTGCAGCAAGGTAGCCCAATCCTTTTGAGGCAAAGGACGGGCCAAAACGGTCTCTTATGATAAGCAAGGTGTTCTTGAGGGTACACGGGAATTTTGTCTAGTCACTTTCATCAGGTTGGTTCGATTCATGTTCGCTACTTTGATAATTTGGTATGTGGGTGGACCGGTGCTTAGGTGTTGTTCTTACTAGAACAAACCTCCTACTTATGGTTAACCCCCTCGCAATCATCCGCAACTACGAGAAAAGTATTAAGAATAAATTATAACCATAGCATTAAACTTTTGGATCCAATTGGTCCCTTACGGAATAGCGCATAAACTAGGGTTTAAGCTTCTGTCACTCTCGCAATCCATCATCAACTACTCCACAATTCATTCCCTTAGGCCCAAATATGGTGAAGTGCCATGTAGTCGACGTTCACATGACACCACTAAGGGAATCACAACATACATATCATGGAAATATCGAACACATATCAAGTTCACATGATTACTTGCAACATGATTTTTCCCGTGACCTCAAGAACAAAAGTAACTACTCACAAATGATAATCATGCTCAAGATCAGAGGGGTATTAAATAGCATAATGGATCTAAACATATAATCTTCCACTGAATAAACCATATAGTAATCAACTACAAGATGTAATCAACACTACTAGTCACCCACAAGCACCAATCTATAGTTTCGGTACAAAGATTAAACTCAAGAGATGAACTAGGGTTTGAGAGGAGTTGGTGTTGTTGAAGATGTTGATGGAGATAGCCCTCGCCAAGATGGGAGAGTTCTTGGTAATGATGATGACGATGATTTCCCCCTCCGGGAGGGAAGTTCCCCTAGTGGAATCGCTCCGCCAGAGGGCAAAAGTTCTCCTGCCCAGGTTCCGCCTCGAGACGGCGGCGCTTCGTCCCGAAAGTCCTCTACTTATTTTTTTCTAGGTCAAAAGGACTTATGTACCATAAGAGGGTCACCGGAGGTGGGCCGAGGTGAGCATAACCCACCAGGGCGCGCCTGGGCTCCCTGGCGCGCCTAGGTGGGTTGTACCCACCTGGTGGTCCCCAGCTGCTACTTATTGGGTCCAAAATTTCTTATTTATTCCATAAAAAATCCTCGTGAAGTTTCAGCTCATTTGGAGTTGTTCAGAATAGGTAGCCTGACGTAGCTTTTTTAGGTCCAGATTTCCAGCTGCCGGAATTCTCCCCTTTTGTGTGTACCTTGCATATTATAGATAAAAGGCATTAGAATTACTCCAAAAAGCATTATTATGCACCAAAACAACATATATAACAGTAGGTAAACATGATGCAAAATGGACGTATCAACTCCTGCAAGCTTAGACCTTGCTTGTCCTCAAGCGAAAACCGAAATCGAAAAACATGTCCACATGCTTAGAGAGAGAGAGAGAGAGAGGTGTCGATAAAAACAAAATACGGACATAGAAGCATCATGTAATTTATTATAACAGCAACAAACTTAAACATAGAACTTTTATCATAGACTTCTCATGAACAAGTAACAATTCAACACAACATCAAAGTATAAAGTATAAACTCTATTGGAAACCAACAAACTATGTTCTCAGTCAACTTTGCAACTACAATTCATCATCTTTTCAGGAAGGGTCACATATCGGAGCCTTTAGGAAAGTACACATACTCAACCATCATTTATTCTTCTATGATTGCTAACACTCACCGCGTACACATGAGAAAAACGTTTCAATCGAACACATAAAAAGATAGGGGCTTATAGTTTCGCCTCCCAACGTATTCACCTCAAGTGTGATGTCAACAATAATAACTCATGTTACCCATATTCAACTGGATATATGTGCCTAGATGTTTCCTCACCACATGATGTTTGCCAAAATAGAAAATAAAAAGGAATAGAGAGAAGAACTTTGACTTTTGCATGAAAGAAAATACATAAAAGTAAAAGATAGGCCCTTCGCAGAGGGAAGCAGAGGTTTCCATGCGCTTTTTGTTTGTATGCTCAACCCCGTAGTGCAAGAGAACGTCACGTTATATTGCCCCTTATGATGGCAACCTTTATTCTGCAGTCTGTCGCTTTTATTCTTTGCCATCACAAGTTCGTACAACGCTCAATTTTCTCTTACACTAAATGATCTGACAGTTTTAGAAGCAATTTTTATTGCCTTATTGCACCGATGACAACTTACTTGAAGGATCTTACTCAATCCATAGGTAGGTATGGTGGACTCTCAAAACAAGATTTGGGTTTAAGGGTTTTTGGATGCACAAGTAGTATCTCTACTTGGTGCGGAATTTTTGGTTAGCAAAGATGGGGGCAAACACCACATGTTGAAGTATCTATGACAATATAGCTTCTATGTGAATATGAACAAGCATAAATCATTACGTTGTCTTCCTTGTCCAACGTCAACAATTTTGGCATATAATATTTTGATGGGTGCTCACAATCACAAAAGATTTCCATGATAGTACATTTTCATGTGAATCTTCTCTTCCCTTATTAATTCTTTCATGAGTTGCATCATTGACCAATGCTATGTTTCTCAATCTACAATAACATTTTCTACTTATACTTTTCCTTGTGTAATGTCATTACTCACCATAAGATTAGCATATGATCTTTTTCATTTATTTCCTTTCTTTTTATTGAAACATGGAAGTAAAAGAATCAAAACTCAAACTAAACTTTATTATATATCTCGCACATGATTACAAGGATAGATCACTAAGCAAACTCTCAAAAGAAAGGATCGAACAAAACTTTTATTCATCTAAAGCAAAAGATAACTATGGATCGAACTAAGAAAAGTAAAGGGAAAAGATAGTGGAGGTGATATGATACTGGGGCACCTCCCCCAAGCTTGGCGAAAGCCAAGGGGAGTGCCCATACCCGATACTCAATTTTGTTTTGGTGATAAAGAAGGAGGTGGTGGTAGCAATCGTGTCCTCAGGTTTCCACGGTAGAGGCTCACCATCATAAGAGGAAGAGTGAGTCTCTCTGGTCCTACAACTAGCAGCCAAACTCATACCTTTAAACCTTGCCTCATATTCAAAGACTTGGTTTTGAAGGTCGTAGATCTGGCTCTAAAGGAAGTTGATTTGCTCGTTGAAGGAGAAGACGATGTCCTTCATGGATTTTCCATCCACCATGAGATCACGGGTGTGGTCCGCGATCATGAGGTGATTGGCATTGAATCCACATTCCACCATCCCCTGCACCGGAAGACTTCCTGCTCCATAGCTTCAAGCCTGGCCTCCATAGATCCAGTTCCCTTGGGACCTTGCACATCACGGATGTGGAGCACCCCATCACGCATCTGGATAGCCTGAGGGTGCTGCATCACCTCCCATAGATATGGGTTGACGAAGTTCTCAAAGAACTTGTCCTTGGAGGAGCTTGAAGTGGCCATGGTGGATTAGGTCTGACAGAAAATAGCAAGAAAAGAAAACATGAGATTTCTCCTCGGTACAGAGGTTAACAGGTTCTGGCGGTATATAAAGATTTTTATCTTGGGAAACAAGCAAAGCGGAAGAAAAACGAAGTCCGGAAAGTACCCGAGGTGGGCACAACCCACCTGGGCGTGCCTGGCTGCCAGGCGCGCCCTGGTGTCTTGTGCCTACCAGGGTCACTTTCCTAGCAGTTTCTTATTTTCCAAATTTTCTAAATATTCCAAAATTGACAAAAAATATTTTTGCGGATTTTTCGGAGTCTGTTTACTTACTGTATCACGTACCTCCTCTTTTTTACGATTCTGGAGTGTTCCAGAAGGTTTCTTTTATGTGTTCTTCCGGTGTCATAGTTTGGATAATATTGCTTTCAACATTAATGGGTGTACCTGAGATATAATAATTTATTCATTGCCCATTAACAACCTTCGGGTTAGTGCCTTCTGCATTATTTATTTTGATAGCTCCAGATCGATAAACCTCCGCGATAATATAGGGTCCTTCCCATTTGGAGAGGAGTTTTCCTACAAAAAATCTGAAACGAGAGTTGTACAAAAGAACATATTCTCCAACTTTGAACTCACGCTTTTGGATTCTCTTATCATGCCATCTTTTAACTTTTTATTTGAATAACTTTGCATTTTCATAAGCTTGGGTTCTCCATTCATTTAATGAGCTAATATAAAATAACCTCTTTTCACCAGCAAATTTGAAATCATAGTTAAGTTCTTTAGTTTCCCAATATGCTTTATATTCTAACTCAAGAGGCAAATGACAAGCTTTTCCATAAACCATTTTATAGGGAGACATACCCATATGATTTTTATATGTTGTTCTATAAGCCCAAAGTGCATCATCTAGTTTCTTAGACCAATTCTTCCAGGGCCTATTGACAGTCTTTCGTAAGATTAATTTTATTTCTCTATTGCTAAGTTCAACTTGACCACTAGACTGAGGATGATAGGGTGATGCAATTCTATGATTAACATCATACTTGGCAAGCATTTTATGAAAAGCACCATGAATAAAGTGTGAACCACCATCAGTCATTAAATATCTAGGGACTCCAAACCTCGGGAAATTAACTTCCTTCAGCATTTTAATAGAGGTGTTGTGATCAGCACTACTAGTTGTAATAACTTCTACCCACTTAGTAACATAATCAACAACGACCAAAATATGAGTATACCCATTAGAGAAAGGAAAAGGTCCCATCTATCTATCTATCTATAGCTATACTAATTCTTGACTCCCCAAAAATTTCCACGTTAATCAGATTTTATGAGCCGTTAATCTGGTGGGATCAAATTATTACGATGTAGATCTACCCATATAATTAACAGCGAAATTTTCCTCAATTCTGACAAAAAATAGTCAAAGCCCATACTGGTGACACGATCCTAATCCACCGTTGCATCCTCCTCTAACTAACAAATCTATTTTTCCTAAAAAAAACTAACCGAATATCTATCTCTCTCGAAGAGAGAAATAATCTCTATCTACTTCTCTACTCCACGGACTATTCCATGGAAAGCAAACCCATTCACGTACGCTTCTTCCTCTTCTACATGATCTCTCTCTAGAGCTCTACTCCACGGCCTCTTCCATGGAAAAACATCCCTGCTTATTTCTCTTCTACGTGATCTCTCTCTCTCTCCCTCCCTCTCTCCGCCATGGAAAAAAACTAATCTATAGCATCTCTCAAGATGAACAAAGTAAGTTTGGGATGTACGGGGTGTGCTGCTCAAGGAGATTAATAGATCAAACAAATTTCCTCATCAGGATCAAATTTTCTTACTTGCGTTTACATGTGAATCTGTTGTTACTTTTTTCTGTGAATTTGAGTCTCTCCCCTACATCTCCTCTTTATGTCTCCATGCCACGCCATTGTCGAACTAAATCAGAATTGGTTGTATGTGTGAGCTGCTGCCGCTGCAAGCAATGCATCCTTCTCGGCCTCTTCTCTCTCCCACCCTCTAATATGGGATTCGTTTTTCTCACATGAGCACATTGTGTTTGCAAAGGTTACGTTCCGGCCAGATAGATTGAGAAAGTGCAGGTTTGATCGGGAGGTTAGGTATATGCATGTTCAGGTCAATCGCATTGCCAACTTCTACCTGTGCATGTCGCCAGATGAGCTGTGTGCTAGCTACGTGTTGGATTGGGTTTGGAAGAAATCAAGGAGCGAGCCAGCCTGCTGGGCCGCTGCTCATGGGCGACACTGCAGGTCAGTACAACCATGTTCTTTCAGTTAAAGCTTTGGATTTCATAGCCACTTCTCTAGATGCTAAACTGCAGGTACGAATCTTCCAAAATTTATGTTCTTCTATTTTCTTCATTTGTCTATCTGTCCATCTGGTGGGACTTTATAATAACTGCTGGGATTAATCTATTACTTTGCTATACTAATCTGTATTACACACATTTATTCTAAAGGTATCCATCTGATTGATCTATGGCACTGGGAATTTGAGTTGTGTCCAATGCATCTAGGGATTGGTGGGCAGGGGAGGTTGCGATGAGCTGCAAGGAGAATATGTTCTTGACAAACGTGGCGGCGAGGGTGCCTGAGTTGGACTGGTAGGTGTCGTTGGCCGTTTAGTTTTTAGTTTTCGCGTTACAACCGAGCTTCACTATGTTCTATTCTTGATGCTTTTCCTTACAAATCATTGGTATGCACTAAAACATTTTTGTTGTAATTGATGGTTTGAAATTTTTACCAATCTGATTATATGTAGACTATTTTCTAAAATGAGTTTGGACATGGAGTCAATGATGATCGGTAACGCTCTATGGACTACATTTTTTTTCTTTTTTCATGTGCCATGTATATTGTTCGCATATGCATTTTCTTTTTCAACTGTAGACATGGGTGAGTTTGATCGTAAGTGAATGGATTGGTTAGTCTCTCTTATCAAAAGTGCTGATTTTGTTTGTTTATTTAGCACACGCAAGTTTATTTGGGACAATATTCATGCCCTGCATCTCATACATAAATCATGAATACAAAGAATCTGCGACAAGTCACTCAGATCTATATATCAATCTAGCTTTTGTCACACGGAGAAAATTATCAACCAACGGGCTCAGTTGTCTACTTATTTCACAGACCACAGTTCACCAGGGGTACCAATTAACTTGCATGCAAATGTTTTTTTCTAATCTAATTTTTATGTTCCTGCATGATGAACTTTTGGGTATTGTATGTGTGTCATTTTACAAAAAAGAAGAGTAATAGCATGTATGTCCATGGAGATCAATAAATGACAGAGTTCCCAGCCGATTGCCTGCGTTGCTTCTTCTCATCACTATGTACACCAACAGCAGCATGCAATGACACATGCATTAGGTATCACACATGCAAATCTTCAGGGCCGTGGATAATTATGTTGGGCAAATGCTATTCCAAATATCAATTTATTATTCTGACAATATTCATGGTAGTACTATCACCTTTTAATAATTTTATTAGCTCATGTCGTCACATTGTTTTGCATTACGAGAGTCATTGCACTGAGACTCAATTAGAGATAGACGTATTTTATTTCTTAGATTTTTTTATGTTGTTCTAAAAATGATTGACATTTGAAATGCAAGAGAGCAAAATAACTCATTCTCTGCACTATGTTTCACAAAATTATCAAAATTAATATATCACAAGTTTGACACGGAAAAAGCATACTGGCACGAACAGGATGTAGACCTAATCAACATGAAATTAGTAAGTAAGAATTAGCTATAATAATATCATAAATTTGTGCGAGAGTAACCTTCTATTCCATAATCACTTCCAACCTTAACCGAATCATGTGGAGTGTCATAAAATAAAAAATTCTTGACATCCACATATATTAGAATGATAAAGATTTTTATAATATATCTATCAAATGCAGTTATGGAATTTAAGGTTTTTTAGCATCTAAATATTTGTTCCTTCTTCACTATTCTTTCATTAATTAATTTTTCACAATATATATTTTGCAGACAAAGGGAGGATATCAAGATTGATGTAGCTCCAGTTCATACTGTGGTATGCAATTCAATTTTTTTTACGATGTTCATGTCATTTAACGTCATAGTTTCTTGATTTAGAGTTAATTTCATTCCATGAATAAACCTACATGCAAACCAAAATATAATGGATGTGCACATGAATTTATCAACGAGGGAACAAGGTACTCTAAGCTTACTAAGACAACTCTGAAAAGAAAGTAACAAACCTACACTAAAATAGTTACTGATTACTAAATCGACTATACAATGTATAGGCATGGAATCCAAACAAAAGTAGGATAAAACATGCACTAAAATAATATGAAAGAACTCTGAATGTATATGTTTGTTTAAATCATATTAATACTAATGTTCAATTTTCAAATTATTATTATCTATATAATGTATAGGCATGCAAGCCCTACAAAATTTGGATAATATAAGGACAGAAATAGTATGAAATCACACTAAAATAAAACAAAATGTATATGAAAATTATATTGATAGCAAAATTTCAAACTTCAAATTATAATCGGTTCGATGTGCTTTGGATGCTAAAAAAGATCCAAAATTGACAAAGATTGTATTAAAATATATATTATTGAAACAAAACTAGGCTGTGCGAATGCACGGGTTGGCGACTAGTGAAATCAAATCCCCAAATATCAAATGGTTCAACAAGTGAATAATTCATAGGCATTTCTTAGCGCTTACCGATATTACTTATTCTTTGGCATGCATCACAAGATAAGACAAACTTACAGGCATCCTTGAAGAGAGTAGGCCAATAAAAACCAGATTGCAATACCTTATGAGCGGTTATGTCTCCCGCATGATGTCCTCCATAAGATTCGGAGTGACATCTACGTAGGATTTGTTCCTGTTCATGCTCAGGTACACAACAACTAATAAAACTATCTACTCTTCTTTATAAAGATGTGGGTCATCCCAAAAGTAATGTCTTAAATCATAGAAGAAGTTTTTATTTTATTGATAAGTGAAGCTAGGTGGTATGTATTTGGCAACAATAGAATTAGCATAGTCAGCATACCAAGGTGTGCTATTAGAAACATTTATCGCAGCTAACTGTTCATCAAGTAAGCTATCATTAATAGGTTATGGGCCATCAAGAATATTTTCAAGCCTAGACAGGTTATCAGCTACGGGGTTCTATGCTCCTTTTCTATCAGTGATACACAGATCAAATTCTTGTAGTAGAAGAACCCACATAATGAGTCTAGGTTTAGCATCTTTCTTTTCCATAAGATATTTTATAGCAGCATGACCGGTGTGAACGGTCACTTTGGAATCAACAATGTAGGATCTAAATTTATCACAAGCAAACACCGCTGCTAAGAATTCTTTTTCAATAGTAGCATAGTTTTGTTGAGCACTGTCTAGAGTTATACTAGCATAGTGGATAACATTTAATTTCTTATCAACTCTTTGTCCTAGAACAACACCAACAACATAATCACTAGCATCACACCTAATCTCAAAAGGCAAGTTCCAATCAGGTGGTTGAACAACAGTTGCAGAAACTAAGGCTTTCTTGAGTGTTTGAAGGCTTCCAAACAATCATCATCAAAGACAAAAGGAATATCCTTTTGCAACAGATTCATAAGAGGACTAGAAATTTTAGAAAAGTCTTTGATAAATCTCCTATAGAAACCATGATGGCCAAGGAAACTACGAATACCTTTGATATCTTTAGGACATGGCATTTTCTCAATTGCATCAATCTTGGCTTTGTCCACCTCAATGCCTCTTTCAGAAATTTTATGGCCCAAAACAATACCTCCGTCAACAATAAAGTGGCACTTCTCCCAATTCAAGACAAGATTTGTTTGCTCACATCTCTGCAAAACTCGATCAAGGTTACTTAAGAAGTCATCAAAGGACTTCCCATAAATAGAAAAGTCATCCATGAAAACCTTGATACGTCTCCAACGTATTTATAATTTTTGATTGTTTCATGCTGTTATATTATCATTCTTGGATGTTTTACAATCATTTTATACTCATTTTATATCATTTTTTCGGTACCATTGTTCCTGACCCTGCTTCACCTTAATTGTTATTTGAACAAAAAGATCACAATAAACTTTTGGTAAAAGTTCTATCTTGGTCGGAGTGGGGATAGCATTTCTCTTCTGCATGTCTATGGAGTTTTGCAAAACCCAAACACCTCAGAGATAGATATAGAGGTAACCTATTGACATCATGCCCAGTGCCAGTTGTTGTTTTCTTCATGTTTTTACATTGCAGGAAATCAATATCAAACGGAGTCCAAAAACAGCAAAACTCTTGGAGGATTTTTTTGGGCCAGAAGACATCTAGTGAGCCAAGGAAGCGCCTGGGGGTCACTCGAGGTGAGCAGCACCCACCAGGGCGCGCCAGGAGGCCCAGGTGCGCCCTGGTAGGTTGTGCCCACCTCAGGTGCCCCCTGAACTGCCTCTTTGCTCTATAAATACCCCAATATTCCAGAAACCCTAGGGGAGTTGATGAAAATCAATTCTAGCTGCTGCAGAGTCCAGAACCACCAGATGCAATCTAGA
Source organism: Triticum aestivum (assembly GCF_018294505.1). NCBI lineage: Eukaryota > Viridiplantae > Streptophyta > Magnoliopsida > Poales > Poaceae > Triticum > Triticum aestivum. Next base: position 618,071,103 of record NC_057798.1, read on the forward strand.
CACCATCATGGAGGGGTTCACCACTTCCATTGGTGCCTCTCCGATGATGTGTGAGTAGTTCTTTGTAGACCGATGGGTCCGTAGTTAGTAGCTAGATGGCTTCCTCTCTTTCTCTCTCGCTTGATTATCAATACAATGGTCTCTTGGAGATCGATATGATGTAAGTATTTTGCGGTGTGTTTGTTGGGATCCGATGAACTTTGAGTTTATGATCAGATCTATGTTTTATCCATGAAAGTTATTTGAGTCTTCTTTGATCTCTTATATGCATGATTGCTTATAGCCTTGTATTTCTTCTCCAATATTTGGGTTTTGTTTGGCCAACTTGATCTATTTATCTTGCAATGGGAAGAGGTGCTTTGTAGTGGGTTTGATCTTACGGTGCTTGATCCTAGTGACAGAAGGGGAACAGACACGTATGTATCGTTGCTACTAAGGATAAAAAGATGAGATCTATATCTTCACAATAGATAAACGGATCTCGTCTACATCATGTCATCATTCTTATTGCATTACTCTGTTTTTTCCACGAACTTAATACACTAGATGCATGTTGGATAGCGGTCGATGTGTGGAGTAATAGTAGTAGATGTTGGCAGGAGTCGATCTACTAATCTTGGACGTGATGCCTATATAATGATCATTGCCTGGATATCATCATGATTATTTGAAGTTCTATCAATTGCCCAACAGTAATTGTTTTCCCACCATTTGCTATTTTTCTCGAGAGAAGCCCCTAGTGAAACCTACGGCCCCCGGGTCTCTTTTCATCATATTTGCTTTTGTGATCCATTTTTCCTTGCATTATTTTCAGATCTGTTAAACAAAAAATACAAAAATACCTTGCTGCAATTTATTTGTTCCACGATCTATTTATCCTATCTACCACTTTTACCTCACGTTTTTTGCCTGTCTTGAGGCGTCGTACCCGAAAGGGATTGACAACCCCTTTAACACGTCGGGTTGCAAGTATTTGTTATTTGTGTGCAGGTGTTGTTTACGTGGTGTGAGGAGGTTCTCCTACTGGTTCAATAACCTTGGTCTCATCACTGAGGGAAATACCAACCATCGCTATACTGCATCATCCCTTCCTCTTTGGGGAAATACCAACGTAGTTCTAGCAGACATCAAAAGGAATTTCTGGCGCCGTTGCCGGGCAGGATCTTCAACATCAACCAGGTTCCTAATCACAAATCTCATATCCTCGCAATTTACATTATTTGTCATTTTCCTCTCGTTTTCCTCTCCCCCACTTCACAAAAATTTGCTGTTTTATTCGCCCTCTTTTTTGTTCGCCATTTTTCACGTCAGATCTGTTTTTGTGTGTGATCTTGTTTGCGTAGTCATGATGCCTCAAAGAAAATATTATGATGTTCCTTATCCAAATATTTTGCTTGAAATTGAGAAAAGTACTAAGGAATATATGACTACACAATTTGATCATAATAAATATTTTACTGAAGAACTTAAGGAACACTTCGTTGTGTTAGAAGCTATAACGAAACAACTTGATGATATTAGTATCGAAGTTTGCAATCTTCAATCTAAGTATGCTTTTGCTGAAAGTTTGTTGGGAAAAATATCCGATGCACAAGCCAGTTTAGTGAATCAAATGGCCGCTAAACCAATCTCGTTAGAAGATAAAAGTGATGAAGATCTTAAAATGATTGGTGTTTCTTCTATTGATTCTTTGTTTAGTAAATTTAAGATTGATGAAAAGGGGACTGGAGAAGAGTCAACTTTAGTTAGAAGGCGTCCCTATGATTCGGAGGGTGAAAATCTTATTGGAAAATTGATAAAAGTGGGTTTGAAGAGGTCAAGACTTTAACTAGTGATGTGCCCACTATTTTGGATTACAAAGAATTTAATTATGATAGTTGCTCTTTGATTGATTGTATTTCTTTGTTGCAATCCATGATAAATTTACCCCATGCTTATGAACAAAATAAAGCTTTTACTAAACATATTGTTGATGCCATGATGAAAGCTTTTGAAAAAAAGTTGGAATTAGAAGTTTCAATTCCTAGAAAATTGCATGATGAGTGGGAACCTACTATCAAAGTCAAGATTAAAAATTATGATTGTTTTGTTTTGTGTGATTTGGGTGCTAGTGTTTCTACAATTCCGAAATCTTTATGTGATGTGCTTGGTCTTACCAATATAGAAGAATGCTCTTTAAATTTGCACGTAGCAGATTCTACTATTAAAAAGCCTATGGGAAGAATTAATGATGTTCTTATTCTTGCACATAGGAGTTATGTGCCCATAGATTTTATTGTTCTTGATATTGATTGGAATCCGTCTTGTCCAATTATTCTTGGTAAACCATTTTTACGTACTATTGGAGTCGTGATTGATATGAAAGAAGGCACTATTAAATTTCAATTTCCACCAAGGAAGGGAATGGAACACTTCCCTAGAATAATAATTAGGCCACCATATGAATCAATCATGAGGGTATCTTATGGATCTAGAATCAAAGATGACAACACTTAGATCCTACGCGTTATGCCTAGCTAGGGGCGTAAAATGGTAGCGCTTATTGGGAGGCAACCCAATGAATAAATATTTTTGCTTTTTTCTTCCTTTTTTGAGTGTTAGCATAATTATGCTACTGTTATGATTGTGTTTTTGTGTTTTAATTAATTTTTGTGCCAAGCAAGGCCTTTGGGAAGATTTGGGTGAAAGTTTATTTGATCTTGCTGAAAAACCGAAACTTTTGCACTCACAATATTATTTGTAATTTTTACTATAAGAGTGACTTTGAGTTGATTCTTTTTGCATAAGATTAATAGACAAATTTCTCACGTCCACCAATTTATTTCGGAATTTTTGGAGTTACAGAAGTATTCTAAATATTCAGATTGCTACAGATTGTTCTGTTTTTTGACAGATTCTGTTTTCTCTGTATTGTGTGCTTATTTTGATGATTCTATGGTTTTCTTTGATGAGTTTTTGCCATAGAAAATTTGGAATACTGTAGATATAATGCAAGAACAAAATAAGGATATGTTTTCTACAGTACTTATAGTAGTGGTTTGGTTTCTTATACTAACGGATCTCACGAAGGTTTTGTTTGAGTTTTGTGTGATTGAAGTTTTCAAGTTTTGGGTTATCTTACGATGGATGAAGGAATAAGGATAAGCAAAAGGATAAGCTTGAGGATGCCTGAGGCACCCCAAGATAATATTTATAGAAGTAGCAAGCAACTAAGCTTGGGGATGCCCCCGAGTGGCATCCCCGCTTTCTTCTAACAACCATCGATATTTTACTTGAAACTATATTTTTATTCGTCACATAATATGAGTTTTGCTTGGAGCGTCTTGTATGATATGAGTCTTTGATTGTTTTTCTTTGTGTTTTAAGTGTTGAATCCTTACTGGACACACCCTTTTGATAGAGCCAAAAATTATGCTATGCTTGCTCCTATGCTTCACTTAAATTTTTAGAGCCATGGACTTGCTCTAGTACTTCACTTATATCTTTTTGAGCATGGTGTGATTTGTTATTTTTTAAGAAATGCTCTCATGCGTCACTTAGATTTATTTGTGATTTAGTAAAATTTTAAGAAATTCTCTCTTGCTTCACTTAGATTATTTTGAGAGAAAGAAAAATTATGCTCATGATCTTCACTTAAATTTGTTTGAGGTTATCAAAAGCAACATATAAAAATAGTCCCAAAGTGATAGATATCCAAGGAGGATATAATAAAAACTTTCATGAAGATCATTGGATAAAATAAACTTGATTCTTAGTAATGGTTTTGAGATATGACGATATGATATGTGAGTCATGTTGATGAGTAATTGTGCTTTACTAAGAATATTAATGTTAAGGTTTGTGATTCCCTATGCAAGCACAGAAGTCAATAGTTATGCAATGAAATTTATATCCTACTTATGGTGCATTATTCGGTGTTACTTATGCTTAATGCTTGGGTACGATATTTTTCGCTTTTTGGTTGGTCGCTTCTCAATCTTTTCACTAGCCTTCATTTTGCACTAAGTATGATCACTACTTGTGCATCCAAAACCCTTTAAACTAGTTTTGCCATATGAGTCCACTATACCTACCTATATGCGGTATTTCCATGTCGTTCTAAGCAAATTTGCATGTGACATCTCTAATTTTCAAAATAAATTTCTCTTTTGTGTGCTCTACTGCTCGCTAAGCGGTAAAGGGTAGCCAATGTTTTCCATGCTAGATGTGTTATTCTCATGATGAGTGTTTATTCACTTGTCATTGCACGAGAGTACGACAGAGGTACTAGGGATGCCCAGTCCCGAAATGAATAATGAATTTACTTTATGTTGTCAAATAATAAATTCCTTGGAAAGTGTTGGTATGGAGGGCACCCGTGGATACGGTTAGCCATGGAAAGTGAAAGTAATGGTGGAAAAAGGGATAAACTTTATTTTCTGTTTGGGAACCGCCTACGATGTATCTAGCATGGAAAGTGTTGGGATGCTCCAAGTTGTTTTCGTTGGTGGGAAAAGTATGCCTCTCAAAAATAATTTTTATCTCTCAATTTAAGCTTTGAGCTCTGGCACCTCTACAAATCACTACTTCCCTCTATGAAGGGCCTTTCTTTTACTTATGCAATTTTTATTTTGAACTTGAGTCTCCATCTTCTCTTATAAAGCACCAACTAAGGGGCACTATGATCGTATTTGAGCATTGGGTGTAGCTAATATTCGAGTGTGTATCATGAATGGATCAATGATTGAGCATGATGGGCTAGGGATAACTTGCTTTAGTGTTGATATTTTGAAAGAGACGGTTTCTTATTGGTATGCTTGAGTATTAAAGTCTTCATGTCAAAACTAGACTATTGCTCTGAATCATATAAAAGTTCATGTGCCCATGCTATAAAGAAAAGAAATCTGATGAGCATGTTAGGCAGCATTCCACATCAAAAATTCTGTTTTTATCATTTACCTACTCGACGACGAGCAGGAATTAAGCTTGAGGATGATGATACGTCTCCAATGTATCCATAATTTTTTATTGTTCCATGCTGTTATTTTATCATTCTTGGATGTTTTATAATCATTTTATATCATTTTTGGTACTAACCTATTGACATAGTGCTCAGTGCCAATTGTTGTTTTCTGCATGTTTTTAACATCGCAGGAAATCAATATAAAATGGAGTTCAAACACAGCGAAACTCCTGCAGGATTTTGTTTTTGGGCCAGAAGACATCCAGTGGGCCAACGAAGCACCTCTGGGTGGCTGGAGGTGAGCAGCACCCACCAGGGCGCGCCAGGAGGCCCAGGCGCGCCCTGGTGGGTTGTGCCCACCTCGTGTGCCCCCTGAACCGCCTCTTTGCTCTATAAATACCCCAATATTCCAGAAACCCTATGGGAGTCGACGAAAATCAATTCCAGTCGCTATAGAGTCCAGAACCACCAGATCCAATCTAGACACCGTCATGGAGGGGTTCACCACTTCCATTGGCGCCTCTCCGATGATGTGTGAGTAGTTCTTTGTAGACCTATAGGTCCATAGTTAGTAGCTAGATGGCTTCCTCTCTCTCTCTCTCTCTCTTGATTATCAATATAGTGGTCTCTTGGAGATCCATATGATCTAAGTCTTTTTGTGGTGTGTTTGTTGGGATCCGATGAACTTTGAGTTTATGATCAGATCTAAGTTTTTATCCATGAAAGTTATTTGAGTCTTCTTTGATCTCTTATATGCATGATTGCTTATAGCCTCGTATTTCTTCTTCGATATTTGGGTTTTACTTGGCCAACTTGATCTATTTATCTTGCAATGGGAAGATGTGCTTTGTAGTGGGTTCGATCTTACGGTGCTTGATCCCAGTGATAGAAGGGGAACCGACACGTATGTGTCGTTGCTACTAAGGATAATAAGATGAGATCTATATCTCCGCAATAGATAAACGGATCTCGTCTACATCATGTCATCGTTCTTATTGCATTACTCCAATTTTCCCATGAACTTAATAACTAGATGCATGCTGGATAGCGGTCGATGTGTGGAGTAATAGTAGTAGATGCTGGCAGGAGTCAGTCTACTAATCTTGGACATGATGCCTATATAATGATCATTGCCTGGATATCGTCATGATTATTTGAAGTTCTATCAATTGCCCAACAGTAATTATTTTCCCACTGTTTGCTATTTTTCTCGAGAGAAGCCACTAGTGAAACCTACGGCCCCCAGGTCTCTTTTCATCATATTTGCCTTTGCGATCCATTTTTCCTTGCATTTATTTCCAGATCTATTAAACCAAAAATACAAAAATACCTTGCTGCAATTTATTTGTTCTGCGATCTATTTATCCTATCTGCCACTTTTACCTCATTTTTTTGCCTATCTTTAGGCGCCGTACCCGAAAGGGATTGACAACCCCTTTAACACGCCGGGTTGCGAGTATTTGTTATTTGTGTGCAGGTGATGTTTACGTGGTGTGAGGAGGTTCTCCTACTGGTTCAATAACCTTTGTCTCATCACTGGGGAAAATACCTACCGTCGCTATACTACATCATCTCTTCCTCTTTGGGGAAATAGCGACGTAGTTCTAGCAGACATCAAACCTCAACAATCTTTTCACAAAAATCATAGAATATAGCATTCATACATCTTTGAAAGGTAGCGGGTGCATTACATAGACCAAAAGGCATACGTCCATAAGCATAGGTTCCAAAAGGGCAAGTAAAAGTGGTCTTTTCTTGATCAGGTTGAGAAACAAGTACTTGTGAAAAAACAGAATATCCATCAAGGAAGCAAAAATGTGTGTGCTTAGATAATCTTTCTAACATTTGATCAATAAGAGGCAGATGGTAATGATCTTTTCTCGTTGCTTTGTTTAATTTTCTAAAATCAATTGCCATTCTATAGCCTATGACAATTCTTTGTGGAATAAGTTCATTCTTATCACTAGGAACAACAGTTATACCTCCTTTCTTAGGGACACAATGAATAGGACTTACCCATCTACTATCAGCTATAGGATAGATTATACCTGCTTCCAGAAGTTTTAATATTTCCGTTCTTACCACTTTTTTCATCTTCGGATTTAATGGACATTGGTGATCAACAACGGGTTTAACATTAGGTTCCACATTAATCTTATGCTGGCATAGAGTGGGACTAATGCCCTTAATATCATCAAGAGTATATCCAATAGCAGCTCGGTGCTTCCTTAGAACTTTTAATAATCTTTCTTCTTCATGTTCTGAAAGGTTAGCACTAATAATAACTGGATATATCGTTTTCTCATCAAGATAAGCATATTTCAAAGTGTCTGGCAATTGTTTTAATTCAAACACAGGATCACCTTTAGGTGGAGGAGGACCTCCTAGAGTTTCAATAGGCAGATTATGTTTAAGCAGAGGTTGTTGTCAAACAAGATTCTATCTATTTCATTTCTTTCACGCATATGCAAACAATTTTCATGGTCTAGAAAATATTGTTCTAAGGGATCAGTAGGAGGTACAGCAATAGAAGAAATACCAATAATTTCATCCTTACTAGGCAAATATTTCTTATGAGGTTTCCTACTAAACTTAGAAAAATTAAATACATGAAACTCATCACTAAAGCTAATGCCGACAGTTTGTTTCTCACAATCTATTTTAGCATTGACGGTGTTCAAGAAAGGTTTACCAAAGATAATGGGACAAAAGTCATCTTGTGGGGAACCAAGAACAAGAAAATCAGTAGGGTATTTTATTTTCCCACACAAGACTTCAACATCTCTAACAATCCCAATTGGTGATATAGTATCTCTATTGGCAAGCTTAATAGTAACGTCTATGTCTTCTATTTCAGCGGGTGCTATATCATTCAAAATTTCTTGATATGTCACATAAAACATGATAACAATGATCTTCTATCTTAACTGAGACAACAGGCATGCCAACAATAGTTCTATGTTTATCCTTTTCATCGGGTTTGGCAATTCTAGCAGCTTCAGCACAGAAGTAAATAACATGCTCATCAATATTATCGACCAAGATATCTTTAACAATAGAAACACTAGGTTCAACTTTGATTTGTTCAGCTGGTTTAGGTGTTCTAATATAACTTTTGTTAACCACAGTTGAAACTTTAGCATGTTCCTTCATCCTAACAGGGAAAGGTGGTTTTTCAATATAAGCAGTGGGAACAACTGGATCAACATGACAAATGATATTTTCTTCTTTAGATTTTATCGGTTCTTTAATTTCTTCTTTAATTGGTGGGTGATATTTGAACCGCTTCTCTTTAGGAAGATCAACATGAGTAGCAAAAGATTCACAAAAGGAGGCTACTATCTCAGAGTCAAGTCCATATTTAGTGCTAAACTTTTGAAAAGCATTGGTATTCATAAAAGATTTAACACAATCAAACTTAAGATCAATACCTAACTCTTTACCTTCCTTGAGTTCCCAATCTTTGGAGTTGTGTTTAATTCTTTCTAAAAGATCCCACCAGAATTCAATAGTCTTCTTCATAAAAGAACCAGTACAAGAAGTATCGAGCATGGATTGATCATTACGAGAAAACCGAGCATAAAAATTCTGACTAATAATTTCTCTTGAGAGACCATGATGGGGGCATGAATATAAACTTGATTTAAGCTTCCCCCAAGCTAGAGCGATACTTTCTCCTTCACAAGGCCAAAAATTATATATATAATTCCGATCACGATGAACTAGATGCATAGGATAGTTTTTTTTATGGAATTCCAATTTCAACTGATTCCAGTTCCAAGATCCAATATCATCGCATAGCCTATACCATGTCAATGCCTTTCCCTTCAAAGATAAAGGGAAAACCTTCTTCTTAGCTTCATCTCCGGGTAAACCTACAAGCTTAAACAATCCACAAATTTCATCCACATATATCAAGTGCATATCAGGATGTTAGGTTCCATCTCCTGCATAAGGATTAACTAGTAGTTGTTCTACCATACCCGAAGGAATTTCATATTTAATATTTTTAGTAGGTGCAGTAGGTTGAGGGGTAACTAATTGAGGTTTCAGTCGAGGTGAAGATGCCCCAAAAAAAACCCTCAAAGGATTTTTTTTCCCATAGTAACAAGTGACAGTAAAATTCAGCACGTAGTAACAATTTTTCCTTACCAATTTCCACTTACCAAGAGCTCTTTACTCCCTGACAATGGCGCCAGAAAATGGCCTTGATAACCCACAAGTATATGGGATCAATTGTAGCCTTTTCGATAAGTAAGAGTGTCGAACCCAGGAGCAGAAGGAAATGACAAGTGGTTTTCAGCAAGGTAGTGTCAACAAGTGCTGAAATTGTAAGTAACAGAGTAGTTTGATAGCAAGATAATTTGTAACGAGCAAGTAATGGTAGTAATAAAAAAAGTGCAGCAAGGTAGCCCAATCCTTTTGAGGCAAAGGACAGGCCAAAATGGTCTCTTATGATAAGCAAGGTGTTCTTGAGGGTACACGGGAATTTCATCTAGTCACTTTCATCATGTTGGTTCGATTCATGTTCGCTACTTTGATAATTTGGTATGTGGGTGGACCGGTGCTTAGGTGTTGTTATTACTTGAACAAACCTCCTACTTATGATTAACCCCCTCGCAAGCATCTGCAACTATGATAAAAGTATTAAGAAAAAATTATAACCATAGCATTAAACTTTTGGATCCAATCGGTCCCTTACGAAATAGCGCATAAACTAGGTTTTAAACTTCTGTCACTCTCGCAACCCATCATCTAATAAATACTCCATGATGCATTACCTTAGGCCCAAATATGGTGAAGTGTCATGTAGTTGACGTTCACATGACACCACTAAGGGAATCACAACATACATATCATCAAAATATCGAACACATATCAAGTTCACATGATTACTTGCAACATGATTTCTCCCATGAACTCAAGAATAAAAGTAACTACTCACAAATGATAATCATGCTCAAGATCATAGGGGTATTAAATAGCACAATCGATCTGAACATATAATCTTCCACTGAATAAACCATATAGTAATCAAATACAAGATGTAATCAACACTAGTCACCCACAAGCACCAATCTATAGTTCTGGTACAAAGATTGAACTCAAGAGATGAACTAGGGTTTGAGAGGAGTTGATGTTGTTGAAGATGTTGATGGAGATAGCGCTCCCCAAGATGGAAGAGTTGTTGGTGATGATGATGACGATGATTTCCCCCTCCGGGAGGGAAGTTCCCCCGGTGGAATTGCTCCACCAGAGGGCAAAAGTGCTCCTGCCCCGGTTCCGCCTCGAGATGGCGGCGCTTCATCCCGAAAGTCCTCTCCTTTTTTCTAGGTCAAAAAGACTTATGTACCAGAAGAGGGGCACCGAAGGTGGGCTGAGGTGAGCATAACCCACCAGGGTGCGCCTGGGCTCCCTGGCGCGCCCAGGTGGGTTGTGCCCACCTGGTTGGCCCCTCTAGTACTTATTGGCTCCAAAAATACTTATTTATTCCATAAAAAATCCTCGTGAAGTTTCAGATCATTTGGAGTTGTGCAGAATAGGTAGCCTGACGTAGCTTTTTCAGGTCCAGATTTCCAGCTGCAAGAATTCTCCCCTTTTGTGTGTACCTTGCATATTATGAGAGAAAAGGCATTAGAATGACTCCAGAAGGCATTATTATGAAATAAAACAACATAAATAACAGTAGGTAAACATGATGCAAAATGGATGTATCAGTGATCAAAGTGTATGGTTCTATACAGACTTTTGGTGAAGCCTGTATTTACAAGAAAGTGAGTGGGAGCTTGGTAGCATTTCTGATATTATATGTGGTTGACATATTATTGATTGGAAATAATATGGAATTTCTGGATATTATAAAAGGATGCTTGAATAAGTATTTTTCAATAAAAGACCTCAGTAAAGCTACTTATGTATCGGGCATCAAGATCTATAGAGATAGATCGAGACGCTTAATAAGACTTTCACAAAGCACACACCTTGTAAAGATTTTGAAGGAGTTCGAAATGGATCAGTCAAAGAAGGAGTTCTAGCCTGTATTGTAAAGTGTGAAGTTGAGTAAGACTCAAAGCCCGACCATGGCAGAAGATAGAGAAAGAATGAAAGTCATTCCCTATGCCTCAGCCACAGGTTCTATAAAGTATGCCATGTTGTGTACCAGATCTGTTATGTGCCTTGCCATGAGTTTGGCAAGGGGGTACTATAGTGATCCAGGAGTAGATCATTGGACAGCGGTCAAATATTCTTAGTTACCTAAGAGGACTAAGAAAATATTTCTCAATTATGGAGGTGATAAAGAGTTCATTGTAAAGAGTTACGTCGATGCAAGCTTTGACACTGATCTAGATGACTCTAAGTCTCAATCTAGATATGTATTGAATGTGGGAGCAATTAGCTATAGTAGCTCCATGCAGAGCATTATAGACATAGAAATTTGCAAAATACATATGGATATGAATGTGACAGACCCATTGGCTAAACCTCTCTCACAAGCAAAACATGATCACACCTTAGTACTCTTTGGGTATTAATCACATGGCGATGTGAACTAGATTATTGACTCTAGTAAACCCTTTGGGTGTTGGTCACATAGCGATGTGAACTATGGGTGTTAATCACATGACGATGTGAACAATTGGTATTAAATCACATGGAGATGTGAACTAGGTTATTGACTCTCGTACAAGTGGGAGACTGAAGGAAATATGCCCTAGAGGCAATAATAAAGTTGTTATTTTATACTCCCTCCGTCCCAAAATAAGTGACTCAAGTTTGTACCAGCTTCAGTACAAAGCTAGTACAAACTTGAGTCACTTATTTTGGGATGGAGGTAGTATTTCCTTATTTCATGATAAATGTTTATTATTCATGCTAGAATTGTATTAACTGGAAACTTGATACATGTGTGCATACATAGACAAAATACTGTGTCCCTAGTAAGCCTCTACTAGACTAGCTCGTTGATCAAAGATGGTTAAGTTTCCTAACCATAGACATGTGTTGTCATTTGATAAATGGGATCACATCATTAGGAGAATGATGTGATGGACAAGACCCATTCGTTAGCTTAGCATTATGATCATTCAGTTTTATTGCTATTGCTTTCTTCATGTCAAATACATATTCCTTAGACTAGAGATTATGCAACTCCTGGATACCAGAGGAATGCCTTGTGTGTTATCAAATGTCACAACGTAACTGGTTGATTATAAAGATGCTCTACAGGTATCTCCGAAGGTGTTTGTTTGGTTGGCATAGATCGAAATTGGGATTTGTCACTCCAAGTATCAGAGAGCTATCTCTGGGCCCTCTCGGTAATACACGTCATAAGAAACCTTGCAAGTAAAGTGACTAATGAGTTAGTTGCAGGATGATGTATTATAGAACGAGTAAAGAGACTTGCCGGTAACGAGATTGAACTAGGTATGAAGATACTAATGATCGAATCTCGGGCAAGTAACATATCAATGACAAAGGGAATAACGTATGTTGTCATAATAGTTAGACCGATAAAGATCTTCATAGAATATGTGGGAGCCAATATGAGCATCCAGGTTCCGCTATTGGTTATTGACCGGAGAGATGTCTTGGTCATGTCTACATAGTTTTCGAACCCGTAGGGTCCACACGCTTAATGTTCGATGAGGATATTGTGTTATATGAGTTATGTGATTTGGTAACCGGACATTGTTTGGAGTCCCGGATGAGATCACGGACATGACGAGGAGTCTCGAAATGGTCGAGAGGTAAAGATTGATATATAGCACGATGGTATTCAGACACCGAAAGTGTTTCGGGAAGCACCAGGTACTTATCGGGTCCAGGGAAGGGGTTTCGGGCACCCCCGACAAAAGATATGGGCCTTATGGGCCAAGAGGGGAAACGCACCAGCCACAAAGGGGCTGGTGCGCCCCCCCCCCCATATGGGCTGGCCAAATTGTAGAAGGAAAGGGGAAGGAGGAAAGGAAAACGGGAATAGGATTCCCCCTTACCCCTCTTCCCTTCCTACTCCAAATAGGAATAGGAGAGGGGTTGGCCCAATTGGGAGAGGACCCCAAGTAGGATTCCTCCTACTTGGGGCGCCCCCTTGGCTGCCTCTCCTCCCCTCCAACCTATATATATGTGGGGAGGGGGTGCCTACAAGACACAACATCAACTATTAGCCATGTGCGGCGCCCCCCTCCACAGATTACACCCCCGGTCATATTCTCGCGGTGTTTTGGCAAAGCCCTGTGCGGATCACATCACCATCACCGTCACCACACCATCGTGCTGACGAAACTCGTCTACTTCCTTCGACACCTTTCTGGATCAAGAGGGTGAGGGACGCCATCAAGTTGAACGTGTGTAGAACTCGGAGGTGTCGTACATTCGGTACTTGATCGGTCGGAGCTAGAACAAGTTAGACTACATCAACCGTGTTGCTAAACGCTTCCGCTTTCGGTCTATGAGGGTACGTAGACATACTATCCCCCTCTTGTTGCTATGCATCTCCTAGATAGATCTTGCATGAGCGTAGGAATTTTTTTGAAATTGCATGCTACGTTCCCCAACAGCTACCTCTACCTCTACCTTCGGGATTAGTTTTAGACCTCAATAATTGTTATTGGGTGTCCGCGTTGAGCATGAATATTATATCTGGATCTTGTTTATTGCGAGATGGTTATTCATTTAAGTCAGAGAATAATGGTTGTTTTATTTATATGAATAATATCTTTTATGGTCATGTAACCTTGATGAATGGTCTATTCTTGTTGAATCTCGATTGTAGTGATACACATATTCATAATATTAATGCCAAAAGATGCAAAGTTGATAATGATAGTGTAACATATTTGTGGCACTACCATTTAGGCCATATTGGTGTAAAGCGCATGAAGAAACTCCATGCAGATGGACTTTTGGAATCACTTGATTATGAATCATTTGTTACTTGCGAGCCATGCCTCATGGGCAAGATGACTAAAACTCCATTCTCTGGAACAACATAGTGAGCTAATGACTTATTGGAAATAATACATACCGATTGGTGCGGTCCGATGAGTGTTGAAGCACGCGGCGGGTATCGTTATTTTCTGACCTTCACAGATGATTTGAGTAGGTATGGGTATATCTACTTGATGAAACACAAGTTTGAAACATTTGAAAAGTTCAAAGAATTTCAGAGTGAAGTGGAGAATCTTCATAACAAGAAAATAATGTTTCTACAATCTGATCGCAGAGGTGAATAATTGAGTTACGAGTTCCGCCTTCATTTAAAACAATGTGGAATTGTTTCACAACTCACGCCACCTGGAACACCACAACGTAATGGTGTGTCTGAATGTCGTAATCGTACTTTATTAGATATGGTGCATTCTATGATGTCTCTTACTGATTTACCACTATCATTTTGGGGTTATGCATTAGAGACAACTGCATTCATGTTAAATAGGGCACCGTATAAATCCGTTGAGACGACATGTTATGAACTGTGGTTTGGCAAGAAACGTAAGCCATCATTTCTTAAAGTTTGGGGATGCAACGCTTATGTAAAAAGGCTTTAGCCTGATAAGCTCAAACCTAAATCGGAGAAGTGCATCTTCATAGGATACGCTAAGGAAACTATTGGGTACACCTTCTACCACAGATCCGAAGGCAAGATCTTTGTTGATAAGAATGGGTCCTTTCTAGTGAAGGAGTTTATCTCGAAAAAAGTGAGTGGGAGGAAAGTAGAACTTGATGAGGTAATTATACCTTCTCTCGAATTGGAAAGTAGAACATCACACAAAACCGTTCCCGTGATGCCTACACCACACTACAAAAAAAATACACTTCCGTGATGATACGTGTTTGTCACAGTAGGTTGCGTTTTTTTCATGCATGTACATCCATGACGATTTTATGACAGAATCAAGATAGTCATACATGTGCTGTCGTAGAAGTATTCCATGACATTACCAAAATTATCATCATGAAAGTGTCCACTTCCATGACAATAAATAATGCGTCATAGAAGTGCTTTCGTCAAGGGTGACCGACACATGGCATCCACCGTAACGGGACGCCGTTAACCGCCGTTAACCTATCAGGTCCGGTTTTTGGATCCGATAACCCGCTAACAGCCATGACCAATGCCGATTTTCCACATGTAAAATTCTCATTGGCTGACGGATCCACGCATCAGCTCCACGTTCGCACAGGTGTCACTCATCCAACGATCGAGATGGTCCTATGATATGTTGACACGTGGACCAGCCCAAAACTGGCCCATAAAGTTTAAATGGGTTGGCCCAACCGAAGGCCCATAAGATTTAGCGGACCATAATGGGCCGGCCTAGCTAAAGGCCCACAAGATTTTGCAGACCATAATGGGTCGGCCCAGCTAAAGGCCCACAAAATTTAGCGGACCATAATGGGCCGGCCCAGCTAAAGGCCCACAAGATTTTGCAGACCATAATGAGCCGGCCCAGCTAAAGGCCCACAAGATTTAGTGGACCACAATGGGCCGGCACATCTAAAGGCCCACAAGATTTTGTAGACCATAATGGGCCGGCCCAGCTAAAGGCCCAACATTCTCTGTCAAATCGGCCCGTCAACGGCCTGTCCTAAACTTGTTATCAACGCGGCCCATGGTCACTTCTGGCCTGTTAACAGTCCGCTAAGTAACTGGGCCGAATTACAGCCCGGTGTATTTCTGGCCTGTTAAAGGTCCTGCTTCATTTGGGCCCATTTACAGGCCAACAAAACTTTCGGCCCATAAACGACCGTGAAGGATTTGGGTCATATTCGGCCATGTCTAACATTCGGCCTGTTAGAGGCCCACTATAGATTTGGGCCACTTTCGGCCTGTTGCCATTTTCGGCCTGTTAACGTCGGACGAAAACCATGGGCCATATGTGGCCCAACGTCATATCGGGCCCATTAACGGCCCATATAAAAATGACGATAATCTAGCCCGACCGAAGTTCCGGCCTGTTAAAGGCCCGTGTATTAGGTCAGCGCATTTACGGCTCATCCGAATTTCGGCCTGTCAAAGATTCGCATCATAAATGGGCCACCATTTCAGCCTGCTAAGACCAGTGGGTTATTTGGCACAATCAGGGCCCAATCTCACTTTCGGTCTATTAAAGGCCCATGTTTTTTATGGGCTCGAGATATTTACACCTATAAACGGCCTATTTTTACTGAGGGCCCAAATTATGTTTAGGCATATTAAAGGCCCACTATGGGCACAGGCCTACCAGAAAAATATGAAAGCTTATGTTGATTTAGGCCCAGATATTTTTAGTGGGCTACATGCCAATTTCGGCCCGTAATAGTTTTTAGCCCATTTGGAATGGGCCCGACGAATGTTGGCATGTTGGGCTCCTACGAAGCTTTCGGCTGAATACATTACTAAGATAAACCTACACTATACAAAAATAGCGTCGTAATTACTGCAGCCTGTGGCAGCATCATAAATGTTGTATCACAAAAAAATAAATTCCAACCATACAACAAAAGGCATGTTGGCATAAAGTTTACAGTCCTTCCAAATAAAAGCACCATAGATGTATAGAAGCACAGATCATTTGACCTGAGTGCTAATGTTTCAGGCTGTAGAATCTGATGGAGCGGCACGATCTTCACCTTTTTCCGCCATTGCTCTTGGACAACGAAGCGAATGTCTGACAGTCTTGTTTCAAACCCATTCATATCTTGGCGACATTTGTCAACCACTATTCTTGTTTTCGAAACAACGTCCATTAGGGATTGGACTTGTGTCTGGAGCACAGATATATCACTCTGTCTAGCAGGAAGATTTTGTTCAGTAGGTGATTTGGACGAGGTTACCTTGACAACCAACCCAGAATTACGCAGGAAGGTGCTTTTTGCACTGTTAATGGAGAGATACTGAAGCACTGCAGCAAGAGGTGACATTGTGCCTGTGGTAGCGTCGTCACCTTCAGGTGGTTGTGGTTGTTCGATCATTTGTTCCATAGCTTCCTGAAAGTTTGAACTTGAAGATTAGTGTACCAGATAATTTACTAATGAGACAAAAACAAATAAAGTAGGTTAAACATTTATACATAACTTATTTTGGTGAACTACTGTAATACATTAGCATGTATTGTAGTGCCAACTACATAATAAAATCACTTTTGGAACATATGTCCATGTAGCATGCCTACTGTATTATCTATTTCCTCACATTCGTTGATATCTAAGGATAAAGAGACATGGTTTAAAGTAGGATGAACATAGTATGACATCATTCATATCATGGGCAAACAGATATAAAACAAACAGGCCATGTAAGGTGAAATGATAGGTTAAGACAATTGTGTATAAAAGTGAACAGAGTAACTGACATTGGCTGCAAACCAAGTAGTTAAATGAACACATCACAATACCAATCAGTTCAAAGGCAGGAGGAGTAAGGACTTACAACAGCGGCTTGAACTGATGTGCTCATGCCCTTCATCTTACTGGTGTGGCAATCCTTGAAGATTTGTGCTGCATTCGGTTCAGGTTCTTTTTGGTCCGCACGGGCTTTCCTCTGTATTTGGAACAAGTCAATATAGATACGATAATATGGCACAAAAAAAAGAAGGAAGTAGCAGCTATTTACAAGAGCCTCGCAGTGTGTAATATAGCCACGAGATCCTGTTGTTTGTTGGAATTTCACTTTAGAACGGTTGGTTTTGTTCTTCAAACAGTTAGCCTAGAAGAAGATACACTTGTAAGGCACATGCATAAATACAAGTTCAATATGTGGTCTGATCAAATATATATAGCCTACCTGATACTTTGGATCAGACCAGTGTTTAACGAGGGTTGTCCAGTATTCATCTGTAATATATTCCACTGGAGATGTTTGGGCGATTTCATTGTTAGCCTTGCCTTCAAAGTGAGATTTTCTAAGGTGGTACCAATACTGTTGCAGAGCAGACTGAAAAACATGAGTGCATGCTTGTTTAGTTGCATCATCTTTCGGATCCAACTTGAACCTCATCTGTTGAAAAAAGAATGTGAGTCTTATTAGGAGGAAGCTAGAAAGTATGGGACAGAGCAAGACAATATTACTAATTGCGATGAATAACATTACTTACGGATAAATGGTCAAGGAAGGTGTTAAACTGGGTATTGTCTTTCTCATTCCTGTACTGGATCCACGTTGGGAGGATACATGCATGACACCTAACGGCAACGGCTGCCTCTGATACTAACTTGGCTGACTCTGTAGCATCACGTGGCCTTTTTAAACCTGCCTCAAAATGGATCTCCATTCTTCCTCCTTTAGATTTTGTTAATCTGTCAAGCATTATCCCTGATGTCTATTTCCGCTTGCGCCATGGTGCTAGTTCAACAACGAATATGGAAAGTGTTAGTGTACATCAAACTGTGAGAGTACATATAAAGGAGCATGCAACTGCAACTTGACTCGGTCAGGTACCGTCTTGGTGTTGATGCTCATGAGGTTCATCTGATCTTGCCAAGTCCTGTTGTGTCAGCAGTGCTTCGGAAGTAGTGTTAGGTGTGAAGGCAGCTTGGGAACTGGCCAGTTCCGGAGCAAACGAACGAGTAACTCGTTGAGATGCTGGTACAGTTGAAGCGGATGCTGCAGCTGGTGGAGCAGGTGATACTGTGTTTGTAGATTTAGCCGGTGGACTTGGACCTTCTACTGCACTATAAGTACCAGCAGAATCTCAACGGCAGATCCTTTTCCGTTTCACCCGACGAGTAACACCACTCCCTACTATATTATTTTCCTTGCTATTTTTTGACTTTGCCATGTCAAGCCGTACCCACAGCACAAAAGAATAAAATCGCTCTTCAGAACTCATTGATGCATGATACAGACAAGCAATACTTTGATGTAAGACAACCGTATGAGGATGGAATATGTAAGAAAAACAGGACGGCATGACATATTCACAGCTACGATGTGCAAACTAAGCAGAAGGATTTTCAAGAAAATAGAAGTAATGCAAGCTAGACACCATATGAAAGATGCAACCAATATTACTCTGCCAAGTTAAAAGTGTCTTGTCATAAGTGGCAATTCAAAAAATTAGAAGCAGTACAACGTAGAAATCAATGCAAGATGCAACCACTATCAAACTGCCATGTTAAAAGCGTCCAATCATGAGTGACTGATGCGGGATACACAACAACAGTACTTTGATGTAAGAACATGGTATGATAGATAGATGCAGTGTATTCTAGACACAGAAAGCCATGTCATATGCACATGTATAACGTATAAACTCAGCAGGTGCAATTTAATCAAAATAGAAGAAATACAGGCTAGACAACATATGCAACATGAAACCAATTATCACACTGTCAACTTAGAGCAAGCACCTGCGATGGTGGAGTACGGGAGATGAACTCATCATGTAGACTTGGGACTTCAACTTCATTAGCAGTAGCAGTGGCAAATCTAGAGAGTCTCTGTTTGCGTCGGTGCGGAGGACCACCAACATCCCCTAACTTACTCTTTTCCTTCCTATTTTCTGATATTGCCTTATGAAGTCAAAACCACAAGAAGATGAATAAAATTAGCTCTGCATAACTGGTTGATGCATGATACAGACAAACACTACTTTGATGTAAGGCAAGCGCAGGATAGGAGGATGGAATATATACAAAAAAGACAGTGTTTCATATTCACACGTACGATAGGAGGATGGAATATGTATGAAAAACAGTAAGAGGAAGGCATTTCAACAAAATTAGAAGAAATGAAAGCTAGGCACCATACGAACATGCAACCAATATCACTCTATCAGGTAAAAAGTGTCTCGTCGTAAGTGCCATTTCAAGAAATTAGAAGCAGTACAAGCTAGAAGACAATGCAAGATGTAACCTACATCACAGTCCCAAGTTAAATGTGTCTTATGGGTAAGTGATCGTTGCAGGTATAAGTTGTAAGCTACGCAGATTCAGTTCAACATAATCAGAAGCAATACAAACTAGACATCATATGGAAAATGCAACCACATATAACAGTTCCAAGTAAGAGCAAGCACCTGTGATGGTGGAGTAGGGGAGATGTGCTCATCATGTACACGTATGTTCTAGAAATAGGAACACATGTCATATGCACAGGAATTATGTGTAAAGTAAGAAGATGCAATTCAAGTTAGAAGCAATACAAGCTAGACATCATACGCAACATGGAACCACATATAATAGTGCCAAGTTAGAGCAAGCACCTGTGATGGTGGAGTAGGGGAGATGTGCTCATCATCTACACAGCTACGTTGACTGTCTAGCCTTGTGTTGTCTTGCGAATCCTGTTGGGAGGATGGCGGAGTAGAATCTATAGAGACCCCCTGTTTGAGTTGCTCCGAAGGACCACCATCATCCACTGCCGGACTAATTTCCTTTAGCTGTAATGATTTTGCATTGTGATGTCAAGCTGATAAGAAAAAGGAATAAAATTCGCTCTTCGGAACTCATTCATGCATGATACGAACGAACACTACTCGGATGAAAGGCAAACACATGATGCGAGGATGGAATATGTATGAAAAATAGGATGGCATCACATATTCACACCTATGATGAGCACAAGGCATTTCAACAAATTAGAAGCATTGCAAGCTAGACACCATATGAAAGATGCAATCAATATCACTCTGCCAAGTTCAAACTGTATGGCGTTTCAACAAATTAGAAGCAGTACATGCTAGACATCATATGCAAGACACAACCAATATCACAGTGGCGACTTAAAGGTGCCTTATCATAAGTGACTGATGCAGGATATGCAAGAACAGTAGTCTGATGTAGAAACAGGAACACATGTCATATTCACAGGCATTATGTGTAAAGTAAGCAGATGCAATTCAACAAAGTTAGAAGCAATACAAGCTAGACATCATACGCAACATGCAACCACATATAATAGTGAGAAGTTAGAGCAAGCACCTGTGATGGTGGAGTAGGGGAGATGTGCTCATCATCTACACAGCTACGTTGACTGTCTAGCCTTGCGTTGTCTTGCGAATCTTGTTGGGAGGTGGCGGAGTAGAATCTGTAGAGAACCTCCGTTTCAGTTGCTCGGAAGGACCACCATCATCCAATGCCTTGCCAATTTCCTTCAGCTTTATTGATTTTGCATTGTGAGGTCATACCGACAAGAAAAAGGAATATAATTCGCTCTTCAGAACTCATTCATGCATGATACTGACGAACACTACTCTGATGAAAGGCAAAGTCATGATACGAGGATGGAATATGTACGAAAAAATGGACGGCTTGACATATTCACACCTATGATGTGGTAACTAAGTAGAAGGCACTTCAACAAATTAGAAGCACTGCAAACTAGACACCATATGGAAGGTGCAATCAATATCACTCTGCCAAGTTAAAACTGTCTCGTCATAGGTGGCGTTCATCAAACTAGAAGCAATACATGCTAGAAATCATATTCAAGATGCAAACCAATATCACACTGCCAACTTAAAGGTGTCCCATCATAAGTGACTGATGCAGGATACACAAGAAGAGTAGTTTCATGTAAGAACATGGTGTGATAGACAGATATAGTATGTACCAAAAACAGGAAAGCGTGTCATATTCACATGTATCATGTGTAAGCTAAGCAGATGCAGTTTACACTAATTAGGAGCAATACAAGCTAGACACCATATGCAACATGCAACCAGATATCACACTGCCAAGTTAGAGCAAGCACCTTGGATGGTGGAGTAGGGGAGCGGAGACTTGGACCTTGTAATGCACTATCAGTACAAGGAGAATCGGTACAGATGCTCCATTTACGTTGCTGCAGAGGACCACCATCATCGCCTTCCTTACTCTTTTCCTTCCTCTTTCTTGATTTTGCCTTGTCAAGTCAAACCCACAAGAAAAAGGAATAAAATTTGCTCTTCAGAACTCATTGATGCATGATACTGACGAACACTACTTTCATGTAAGGCAGCCGCATGATAGGAGGATGGAATATGTATGAAAAACAGGACGGCGTGACATATTGACATGTATGATGTATAAAGTGTAAACTAAGCACAAGGTGCTTGAACTTGTTAGAATCAATGCAAGCTAGAAACCATATGAAAGATGAAACCAATATCACTCTGCCAAATTAAAAGGGTGCCCTAACAAATGTATTTGACCAAATTAGAAGCAATACATGGCAACAGGCTAGAAATAATATGCAATATGCAACGAATAAAGGTGACTCATCGTAAGTGATTGATGCAGGATACAGAAGAGAGGTAGTTTCATGTAAGAACAAGGTTAACACATAGATGTAGTGTGTACCAAAAATAGGAAGGCATGCCATATTCACAGGTATAGTGTGTAAAATAAGCAGATGCAATTTACCCTAATTAGAAGCATTACAAGCTAGACACCGTATGCAACATGCAACCACATATCACACTGCGAAGTTAGAGCAAGCACCTGTGATGGTGGTGTAGGGGAAGTGCGGTCTTCAAGTACAGAGCTATGTTCAATATCTTCATTTAGGCTTGCTGTTTCTTGAGAATCATGTGGAGAGGATGAAATTGCATTCTTTATAAGAGTAGTGCGTCTCATATTAACCCACGCGAGTGACTGTCTCATCATAAGCGATAGATGCAGGATACACAAGAACAGTAGTTTGATGTAAGAACATGGTGTGATAGGCAGATGTAGTATGTACCAATAACAGGAAGGCGTGTCATATTCACATGTATAATGTGTAAGCTAAGGAGATGCAATTTAACAAATTAGGAGCAATACAAGCTAGGCACCATATGCAACATGCAACCAGATATCACACTGCCATGTTAGAGCAAGCACCTTGGGTTGTGGAGTAGGGGAGATGAGATTTGGATGTAGCACTACAGTACGAGTAGCACGAGAATCTACAGAGATCATCTGTTTCGGTTGCTCCAGAGGACCACCATCATTCCGTGCCATCGTCCTTTTAGATTTTTCCCTTGTCAAGTAAACACACAAGAAAAAGGAATGAAATTCGCACTTCCAAATTCATTGATGCATGATACTGACGAACACAACTTTTATGTATGGCAACCACATTGTAGGAGGATGGAATATGTATGAAAAACACTAAGCAGAAGGCATTTCAACAAATTGGAAGCAATGCAATCTAGACACCATATGAAAGATCCAACCAAAATCACTCTACCAAGTTAGAAGTGTCTCATTATAAGTGGCACTTCAACAAATTAGAGGCAATACATGTTTGAAATGATATGCAAGATGCAACCAATATTACACTATCAACTTGAAGGTGTATCGTCAGAAGTGATTGATGAGGGATACACAAGAAAAGTAGTTTGATGTAAGAACATGGTTAATAGAAAGACGTAGTATGTACCAAAAACAGGAAGGCATGTCATATTCACAGGTATAATGTGTTAACTAAGCAGATGCAATTTACCCTAATTAGAAGCATTACAAGGTAGACACCATATGCAACATGCAACCACATATCACACTGCCAAGTAAGAGCAAGCACCTACGATGGTGGTGTGGGGGAATTGCGGTGATCAACTAGAGAGCTACGTTGACTATCTTCATTTAGCCTTGCTGTTTCTTGAGAATCATGTGGGGAGGATGATACTGCACTCTTTAAACGAGTAGGGCGCCTCACAGTAATCCACTCGGGTGACTGTCTCATCATAAGTGATTGACGAGGGATACAAAAGAGCATTAGTTTGATGTACGAACATGGTTAATAGACATATGTAGTATGTATCAAAAATAGGAAGGCATGTCATTATCAAAGGTATAATGTGTAAAGTAAGCAAATGCAATTTAACCAAATTGGAAGCAATACAAGCTAGACACCATATGCAACATGCAACCACATTTGACAGCGCAAAGTTAAAGCAAGCACCTGGGATGGTTGTGTGTGGCAATTGAGATCATCAACTGCAGAGCTATGTTTACTGTCTCCAACTGCTGACACTGCACCCATTAGAGCACTGAAACGCTTAGTGCTTATCTTTGAATTACACTGGAGCGACTTCTGTCTTTTCTTTTCTGCATTCATCAACACTGCGTCAGAGTCTGAAATACCCATGCATAAAAAAACAATAGTGTGAGTATGGATGAAGTGTGTGCACAATTAGTATAGTGTAAAGGTAGCAGATAGCAGGTGGGTGAGAAATAAATGACGAGAGACATATGATAGCTCTACAACATTCATGGCACACTAAATTACTATAGGATTCTATGAAAATAAGAGTCGACTGAAAACAAATAGGTCAGTCCATTTTTTCTGCACCGTCCGATGTACAAAGAACGGGCAGATCGCCTTCATCTACCTCCAGCCAGTCAGTGTTGACGATCTTCCTCGAAACGCCAGCGACCACCGGCCCAGTATTCCTCCCCTGCCTACACCCTCCCCTCGACCTCACCGCACCGCCGTGCTTGGCACCGCCCCCGACCATCCATTCAAGCCCTGCCGACCTCCAGATCGGGCGCAAGCAGCTCCTGCGCCCCACACCCCTATGATAGACACCGATGCACCGCTTCCCCGGGGAACAGGCGGACTAGGTGCTCCGCGCGCCTAAGCGGGTGCTGCCTCTTTTAATTACGGTTCGACTGACCCTGAATTGAAATCCAGGCGGGCTACTGACCTCTAGCAAAGGTGAAATAGTAAAGGGAGGAAACCTTGTGCATTTAGTATCACGAAGAAGATGCAGTAAGAAGCACTCAACTAGTTTATTTCATGGGATGAATACGGTGTGAGCATAGACGTAAGATTTGCACGAATAAGGGAAGAGGAGTACCTCTTTCTACTGGCAGTGCTGTGTCCTCCTTCTGGTTTTCCAACGATCTTCTTGTGGTTCACTGGAAATGAGAAGTTGTGGAGGACGGTGGAGCCTTGGACGAACCCATGGCCAAGTTGTTGAGTGTGGTGCGATGGCCGTCTGTCGGCGGAGGGGAACCAGATCTGAGGCGGCGAACGACGGCGTAGCGGGAAAAGCTCCGGTGCGGTGGAAGGTTGAGACAGTGGAGCGGCAGCAGTGAGGCGCAGGACGGCGTGGTCGGAGTGGTTCTGGTACAGCGCACATCAGTGTCGGCATCATGGAGGCAGCTCTGCCACGGCTTCAGCTGCTAAGTCCTTGAGGGTGTTGCGGTTGCGGCTGCGTTGGACGACGAAGTCGGGGTACTGGCTCCGGCATGATGGAGGAGGGCGGTGGTTTCGCGGCTGGTGGAGAGGGCGTTTTGGCACCCACGGAGTATGAATGGGAAAACGGAGGGAGGCGGGGAACTAAGGGGGAACTATGTTTCGGTTTGAGACACGCTTGTTTGAAATTTGGGGAAAGTTACAAACTTTGCCCCCATCTAAAATTTCGGACATATTGCAGGTTGGGGGTAGGACAGTAATCTCGGGTGTCCCAAATGTGGGCGGGATACGGCCGAGCGCATGGGTGTTTAGGCGTCCATGGCATATGAATGCTTCTCGGAGGTGGTTGAGACTAGCGTCTTGGTGAAGTTACAAACCTACCCCGGGTTAGACCTTTGGACATCGGGCCGATAGGCTACACGGGCCAGAGTCAGGACAGTAATTTCCTACCACCAAACATTAGTCTCACGCGGTTTCGGCTGACCACGGGCCTATTTGGTGCTTCGTTCAATATTTGGGAGCAGAAGCATTAACGTTTTCGGTTCTCTTGAATTGAACTTTCAGGATTTGTCAAACTTCACAAATCTTTACTCTTGAAAATCCTAAAGCTACGATTATTTTGGAATGGAGGGGGTACATTTGAATATACATTGTACACGAGTATATATTAAAAAATATGCAACTTACCTCAGTTCATGCATGGTTCCAGATATAATCTCCTTGGTTGCAAAAAGAAAGTTAGATATGCGTATGAATATATATAGCATGTTCAAATAGATGAATGCACTTCCTATGAATTCGTATCTTCGGAACCCCCTTTATGTTGAATTCGACATGTATTCTATTTCGTAGCTAGCAATTTGGAATGTATCCATGCAAGTGACAAATGTATAAAGTGCTTCACACTAACAACATGGAGTGCACTAATTAATGTTTATATATGAATTGCAAAAGCATCCATTGCCTGTGTTTCAAACCGCTCTCGCTCTATGGATCGATAATATGAAATAAACACATGCACATGCTAGAATTCAATAGAGTATGGGTGTCTGATAGACCGATTTTTGTCCATACGCAATTTGCAAAATTCATGATCTCATCCAAAAATAATAATGCCATTTACATTTTAATTTAATGCGTAGAACCGCCTTTTACACGTAGATGCACTTTGCCTCGGCCCGTTCTCACAAACATGTTATATATATATCTCTATCTAACGCATAAGTGCACACACTTTATATGCATCGGCATTTCTCTTTCACACATGCTCACAATCTCTCTCATGGTGTCAGGGTGTCTCACACACATGTTTTCTCTGTTTCTCTCTCTCTCTTTCTGACTACTATGTACCACTCTTTTCACTAATCTCAGTTGAAAAACACTATTTCTCTCACATTCATATATACACATGCATGGTATCTACTAGCCCTCTATACGCACATATATGTGCCTACTTGTCTCCCGCACGCACATTATCTTTAGGCCTCTCTCGCACACATTGCCCCCCCCCTAGACACACCTCTCTCTTAGTAGTTGGCAGATATGATTTCATCATATCATTCGGTAGGATATCCCTGGCTGTTAGGCTGGATGGTAATATGAGGCAAAGTTTTACCCTAGTTTGGACCCTTGCAGTTGAAGAAAGAGCCTACTCTTGGTACTGTATATTAGTGATAGGGGTGTGTACAAAGTACACGTGAATACCAGGCATTGTGTGTGTATGTATACTATCAACGAACTAGCCCCCAAGCTTCTATAACATATTGGGGCCTAGGGTTACAAATCATATATAGTCGGCTTATCACCAGTGGGGATAGAGTCCTCCGCGACTCTGGTAGCTTCGTGTTGTACGTCGAGTCCTCTATATGGATCTTCGTATAACGCGTCTCGGTCCAACCTATATGTGGCGCAGGATGGAACTGACCCATGAGTCTTCATGTTGACCCACCACAACTAGAAATGATGTGCCCACCACACCACACACGCAATCAGCCACTAAGAAAATAAGCATATACAATAGTACAACGGTATCTAGCTCACGATACGTTTCCATATTTTGTTGATGACACTGACGGACTTTGCATTGATGTGTGCTCCATATTTTGTTGACGACACTTACAGTCATTGTATTTGAAGCGAAAGCATGATATGGTCACTGGACTTCAGAATAAGCTCATCACGGTCACCACATACATTTTGTCATGCTAACCAACATGTGGTTGGATAGTTAGGAGGACAGTGGTTTCTCAAGCCCACCAAGGTTAAAGTCCCGGTGCTCGCATTTATCTTGTGTTAATTTCAATATTTTCCGGCAATGTGCGTTCAGCGGGAGGAGACATTCCACTCGACTACGAGGCACCTATGGTGACTTCGTAAAATCTCAGGATCATATATGTTGGCCCACTCTCTCGAAGGTGCTCATAGGGGTAGGGTCCGCGTGTGTGCGCCTATAGCGGTGAGTGCTTGCGCGTATATATGAGCCCTTGCGTCTGTACCATGTTAAACAAATACATGTCATGATTATACGGTCACTGGCTCACCCGTACAACTCCGTATTTTGTTGATGACACAATCAATTGACCAGTCAAACGTTCCACGCGGCGCAACTAGTGTTGCACCATCGGGGCACGTAACCGTGGGGCCCACCTGTCAGCCCGTATATGAAAAAAGAAATGGTAGTTTGAGTCAGTACTGTGTTAATAAAATAGGAGTACATTTTAGGGTGATCATACGGTCACTGGCTCACAATACAGCTCTGTAATTTGTTGATAACGCGATCAATTGACCAGTCAAACGGTCCACATTCAGCAGCGCACGTTACCATAGGGCCCACCCATCAGCACGTATATGAAGGACAGAAATGGTAACAAATTAGTGGTCGGTGGGTATTCGAAGTCGTGAGACCTCTGGTTGGTAGTCGCCGACGGTTGGGGGGCGTTGATTGGGCGATGGGATCGGGATCGCCGCAGAAAAAGCTCGATGCGGGGGGGGGGGGGGTAGAGGGATGGCCGGTGCAGTGGCGGACTAGCAATGGGGAGTGGTTTCAGGGAGGGTGGGGCGGCGTGGCGGCGTGGGCCGGCCACGGACGGC
Source organism: Triticum aestivum (assembly GCF_018294505.1). NCBI lineage: Eukaryota > Viridiplantae > Streptophyta > Magnoliopsida > Poales > Poaceae > Triticum > Triticum aestivum. The sequence continues at coordinate 618,099,221 of NC_057798.1, forward strand.
GGGGGGCAGCAGTTCGGCTGGTGGTGGCTGGCGGCTCACGGGGGTGGAGTTTGATGATAAACTGGAGGCCCTTGATTTCGTATCCAACGGTTGGAAAATCTAATGACCAGAGATGAAAAAGTCAGTCGACTGACGTGTAGCCTCACCCCGCACGTACACATGCACGCACGCAAGACACGCACACATGCAGGCGTGCAACACTGACACGTACACATAACATACACACACACGCATGCAGGCGTGCAACACTGACACGTACACATGCACTCACGAACACACGCACGTACGCACCCATGCATGCAACACTGAAACGTACCCTTGCACGCACGCAATACTCGCACGCTTGCATGCACACAGCACACGACACAAGACACACGCTCAACCTATACGTGCATGCACCCTTTGTTAAGGACATGGATTGTTATGGGTAATAAGTAGAACATTGATGTTTGCAGCGGTCTTTATGAATCACAACGTATCGAATGGGCTATCAACATAGTAGGCTTATCTACATGAAAAAGATGACGTCACACTCAATGAACAATCATCGGTTTATGAAATGCCCGCTTCTGACCGTCCTGGCCCACCAAAGGTTCCTCTGTTGTGCGCTGCCTGCGTTGGGTAACTAACATGCAGGCCATGTACCTGAAGAGCCCACACGTCAGTGGAAGAATGGCACGGTGTCCTAGGTCAGAGTCGAGGGCGCCACTCACTGCACGCCTGGCTGAACACGCCTCCTTGCCGCATTCAAACGCCTCCATGAAACCCGCCCGTGTGGAAGCCGAGAAACCCACTCTGGACACACATCCGTTCATGACTAGGCCGGCATTAAAAGCAACGTCGGCCAAACTCCTCCTGTCGCCGTCTATTTAATCTCCTATTTAAACGAGGCCAAACGCCGGCCAAGAATCACACACCTCCACCGCTCCCCTATCTCCTCCTTCACCATTTTGTCCACTCTTACAATGGCTTACGAAGAGTAGTTATTCCGCATCCAAGCCGGCTGGGTAGCCCGCCGGATATGAGCTATGCAGCTCACTGGTCCACCTCCCTCCCCTCGCCCGACGGAGCCAGTTGCCGCCCCAAGCCGGCGCGTGGTTCAGCAACTCGCCGCTCCAGGCCAGCTCGACGAGGAGCAGCGCACGGGTGTCGTTGCTGCCGTCCACGCCGCCGCTTCGTACCGTGTCTCCCGTTTCTATGGCCGAGACTCCCATGCCGGCGGCGCGCCATGCAAGCAGCGACAGAAGCCGGGTGCGCGGAGAGCGACGAGTCGGTGGCCAGCGCCTCCGCGTCCGCCGCCATCATCAATGAGAAGTAGAACACGGGAGGCCGCCGCCGCTTGGGTCCCATGAAGGCCACCGCGGAGGCGACGCTGGCGTACACAGCAGGTGTCTTGCCGGATCCTTTTGTTGCGAGGACCTTCGTCGACCCCGCATGGGCTCCACGGAAGAGGGGAATGTTAGGATGAACTCGAGCCGGTGTCGGCCATGGCGAAGTAGTGACCGGTGATGAACTCGAACCGGTGCCGGCCACCATCATCTTTGGCAACAACCAATGATATCAGTTGGGCAGTGGGGAAGCGAGCCGTCCTTTGCATTGAAACATATACCTTCGGGGCTCCCGGCAGTCCGGTGATCGTGCTGCCGGACATGAGGAACACAAATCGATCGGCGGGCGACCATTTAGGCCAGGTATTATATACCTATGCTGTCCAGAACTAGCAACGCGTAGTTCATTTCAGTGTAATGAAATCCGTCATGTTTGTATGAAAATCCGGTATTTTATATGATTTCTGTCGTTGTTTATATGAAATATTAGTTTGTCTACGTGTTTGCATGAATTTCGTCCGGTTGGTTGAGTTGTCGTCATAATGTGTGCAGCTACAGTTGGATGGCGTAATTTGCGGGTCGCCGGTCGGTCTGCGGGCGGCTCGGGCAGCGTTGTGGCACAAAAAACACAGCTAGTGCGAGCTCGTCTCCAACATGCGCGCTGGAGGATGCATGAGCACCCGATCCATTCCTCGTTCATCGGTGGCAAAGGCACCGGTGGACAAAAGGGTCGCCAATATTTTGGCTACCCCAGGCAAGATCCAAACAACCCCTCCCAACAGATTCAAATCCCTCGTTCGCCATGGAATTTTGCCATGTGTTGTTTTCATGGACTAGCAAGGTGTCCGTGCATTGCACGGAACATCAAGATGCATTTTTTACAAACTCCCGCATGCATGCAAGGGATAATTAATGTCCTCCTTTGCTAGTACCACGAGGCAAACACCATTAATATTGCATCGATTACTGTTAGTGGCCTTGTATATCTGCAAATTGTAATTTTGATAGTGGCCCCTTGTATATAAAAATGGAGGGAGAAAGATGAGAGATAAGGTGAGGAGGAGTGGGGCGTGGTGGTGACTGGTGGTCGGACTGGGCAGAGGCATGGGGATGGACGGCGCATTATGTCTAGGTTTGTATCTCTCTCACACACACCCACGTAGGTGGGGGACGTGCACGAATAGAAGAGGTGCATGCACGGTGCATGTACTCCTGTCTCTTTCCCAACCACACCAGCATGGGGACACGGTGGAGCTCATTTCTGTACGAAAAGGCAGCCCACGTGGTAATTTGACACGTGTACTGGTTGTCCACTTGGTGGAGGGAGGGTCGTCTACCACGGGTGAACAAACAAATTGCGACTTGACGTGTTATGTTAAACAAGAGGCAAACCATGTGGGGCCTACCTTAGAGGTAATGCTCTATACACTGGAGTACTTTTGATGTGTCCCGTCAACTCGCAGAACGAGGAGAAGCCTACTTAGTACGTCGTCTCCCCCGCCCACGAGCGCGGTGGCTCGCAGGATGAGGTGAAGCTTGCTTATGAGTAGTAGTAGTACTACTACTATTGTACGCCTTATGCCCGCTCCCTCGCCCACGCGCGCGGTGGCTCGCAGGACGAGGAGAAAATTTTACTACTCCCTCCGTTTACTCCTCGTCCCTGCTACGTACCTTGGTTAGAGAGATTATCATATTGTTTGGAATATATATGTCCTTTAGTACTCCCTCCATTTACTTATACAAGGCCACTATAAAAAAAATACATTTTGCATCTATACAAGGCCACAAATAGTAATCGAGACAAAAGTTACTACTCCCTCCTTTCCAGTTTATGGCTCAATTTCAAAATCTCTCAAACCAAGGTAGATGGTGAGTGGTCGAATTAATTTCGTAGTTTGCACAAGTAATTAGTACGCTCGTTTTTCTCAAGAAGTTATGTTTACTGAGGCATTAATTAGAACGAATGCATGAATGACCACTAAGGCTACTCATAGTGGGGAGTATCATATACTAGTATCATGCATATGATACTAGTATATGATACTACCTCCATAGTGCATAGTAACATAAAGTAGTATCATAGATGACCATATTTATTGCCATGCATGACACAAAGTAGCATAGCATTTAACATGATATGGTATCTACCTACGTTACTCTAACCCTCTCTCTCTTCTTTAATCATGTGCCACATACTCCCTCCTTTCCGGTTTATAGGGCTTATTTCAAAATTTAAGTTTTCCCATTTTATAAGGCTCAATTTGGTTGTTTCCCATCACATGTTCAGATTACAAGGTGCATAAATTAATTGCATGCAAGTATTAAGAGAAAATTGACCAATGCATGTACTTTATGCATGCATGCATTGCAATTAAACATTGGTAAACATAACTTTTTGAGGAAAACAAGAGCATTAATTGGGTGCTTTTGCAAATTACAAAAAGTATTCCACCACTCACCATCTACCTTGGTTGGTGAGATTTTTGAATTGAGCCCTATAAACCGGAAAGGAGGGAGTAAGCATGTTTGCTAGTCCCAAGTGCATGTTACCGGTTATGTTACCCCCACTATGGCCAGCCTAAATTTCCATGAACTTCTACATGCATTGGTGAGTTTCCTCTTGACACTGCTTGCATCGGGTGATCTAACGCACCTCGAAATCCAACATATAATGGTACTACTACTAGTAGTAGAATTGAGACTTATCAAACGGAAAAATGAATATTTTTTAGATGAGCCCTATAAACCCTAGTGGGTACGTACTCTGTAAAAACAGATTTTTTTTTCAAAACTAAATCGCTCCCTTTCATGAATTCTATAGTATACTCCTCCTTCGATGCTCCCTTTCATGAATTATGTACTTCTTGTCGCTAACATGTGGGACATATAGCAACCGGGTCGACGTGTCAAGCACCAAATAACAGTGCAGAACAGCAGGGGGGACGCACCCCACTCGTACCGGCCCAGTAGTAGTAATGAGCAATGAGACGTCAAATCACAATGCCACACCTTCCCAGGCGGACGAAGCAACCATTACTTCACACTTCGGTTCGCCATCATCTCAAACCATGTAGTATTGCTTCTACCTCAAGAGGGACACGCGCATCGCCCTGGTACATCATGACACGTGGGACCGCATGACAGGCCATGCTCCCCCACCGATCGCTCGGTAAAATCACCTCATTTTTACCATACTTCCTCCGTATCGGTTTACATGGCATGCATGTCGTTCTAGGTTGAGAATTTAACTGGCTATATATGTGATGAACGGTACTCTAGCCTTTTAAATAATGTATACTTTTGTATAGTAGTAGTATCAATGGATTGCGCCATGGAGCAAAAATTGAAATTAAAAAAAAGGTGGTACATGTAGAGAGCGCTCGTCGCCAAATTATGCATATAGTACTATTAAAAAAAGCTAGTACGTGCTTAATTGGGGTGCTAAATTCTATTAAAGAAATACTAGTAGTATGTACATACTGAGGAGTTAAAGTAACGAGAAGAAACATAACATAGTTCTGCTGGGGCTCAGCACAACACACCCCTCAAATTAAACTAAGCACACATGAAATTAAACTATGCAACTAATCCGGTAGACACTGCATTAGAACCACCATGAGCAACGATACTGACACCTTACTCACTCGGAGTCCACGTCCACGTCCTCGACTTCGTCCTTGTCCCTCTTCCTCTTGGCCGATACTTGTTTGCTTGAACCGCACACTTGGCTCTTGCTCTTCATCCAACCCTTGTAGATATTGAAACAAAGGTAGCCATCCATTGCAGCGTAGTGGATGTGGTCTATATCTAGTACATTCCGCTGCCATGCATGACGATGAAATGTTTAATGAGGTTTCTCCAGTTTACCGTATGAAGGATGAAGCATGGCTCCTGCCAGGGTCAGCATTGAAGGCTGGCCACCGGAGGGCAGCAGCCGATTCTTCTGTAGGTCGAAGGGGTTGCCTACAACGAGGCCTATTCGACCCAGGACTTCTTTGTCGTTCGTAAAGTCTATAGTAACGAATTTGACTAGGTTGCTCTCGAGGAAGTTCTTAAAATCCAGGCATTCAATGTCGGCATGGCATATGTGGTAGACCAAGCATAAGTCATGCACGCAAAGTTGGATCATAGCGGGCTTCTTCCTCTTTTCGTCCTTTAGATCCTTCTCTCGTCCCAGGACTGTGGTGTACTCAACATCTAGCCCTGCAACCCACTCATCATGTGAGTTTTCGAACATGCGTCTGAAGTGAGAAAGGCATCCTTTCACCATCGCGGAAGAACGGGTGTAGATGACGTCGAACTCATCGCCGGTGATGGTTCTAACCTTGTACTCACCGCCGATCATGGAGATTTGGGATGCCATGGATTTGGGAGGAGGGTTAGGATTAGTGGAACTGCCGTAATGTGAAAGGACGGGACGACTAGGAGCGAACCGCCGTAATATTAAAGGATGTGCGGGGACGAGTAGGAGCGAACTGCTAGCGTGCGAACGGCAGGGTAGTGGCTTTCCATTCTCCCATGATACGGGCTTCCGGGAGCCCTTGGATCTAAGATCGAACGGTTGCATGGCGTGATTCTAGACCTATGGGTAGGGCTAGGCATATAACCCGAAAACTGATGTACCAAACCGAAATAACCGGCACCGAAGCCGAATACATCGAAACTGAAAACTTCAGCAGTACAATCGGTTTGCATGTCTGGAAAACCGAAGTTAGATCGGTGAATTCGGCTTTAGCCCTCGGTCAACCGAACTGACCGAAACACCGAGTAAAAAAAAGGTCTGGCCCATATGCGCCTACTACTATCCCTACGGACGCATCCGCATGCCTGACGAGTATACCGAGGTAGCAAGCGAGCCGCGCGCCGGCTAACCACTGCAATTAAATTCACTGCCTCCTCGCTTCCCGCATGGATTTTTTCTATTAGGATAATTCTGGCATGTGTTTAATGGTCGACGCTTCCTGATGTTCCCAATGTTGAGCATGTGAGTAGGCATGGAGGCTACCACTAGTAGTACCTTTTAGCAGGCAGGCATGCAGTGCTACAGGGTGTAGTACACCCGTACAGACACTGAGTACTGTCAGTAGCCATAGTGATTCCTGTCGCTGCTTGCCTTTTCTATTATATAAGTATATATCTATCGGTGCCACTGGGTCACAACCGAAGACCGAACCGATTTCTCGGTGCACCGAAACCTCGGTTTCGCAGTTTTTTATTGCCAGATCGGTCAGCGTTTTCTCAAACCGAATTGTTGCAGAAACCGAAGAACCGCACCGATCGGTTCAGGGGAACCGAACGCCTAGCCCTACCTATGGGTGAATATCCTATCCTGGAGGGTTATTCTGCAAATTTTCAGCAACTTAGCATGCGACCTTTTGATATCAGATCCAAGGGTTGCCAGCAGCCCGTATCATGGTGGCGCCTACCACGACCATCGTGTTGCTCGCGCCGTCGCGCCCTTGGAGATTTAACATGGTGCGTTAGGCTATCTGATGTTGGCATGTCATACATAGTCATCACTTATTCACTCATACTACAACAAGGTTAGCTATAAGGTTGGCTATAAGTGTATTTTTTTACTTCTCTCTATCTCTTTCTTCGTACTCCCTCCGTCCCATAATATAAGAACGTTTTTGACACTAGTGTAGTGCCAAAAACGTTCTTATATTATGGGACAGAGAGAGTAGTATTTATTGCATTTGCCAAGGAGTGACCTCTTCCAATGAAATGGTGTGCTTATTAGTTTTTTGTTGCTAAGTTTGCTTCATTTAATTAGCTATAGACTCAAAATTGTCTTTCCACCTAGGTACACGCGCTTAGCACCGTTTCTTCCTTGGGTCACCAAACTTGCCACATCAGACTTTATCCCTATGTGGCAAGCTTAGCACCTGTAGGAGCAAGTAAGTACTACAATAGTGGGCTATAATCCCTCTTTACATGGCATTTTTGCATATGTGGAGGAAAGAGGCAAGGAAAAAGTGGAGAAGTGGGCTCTCATGCAAGAGCCAGCCTCAACTACATGGTGGAGCATTGGGAGAGGCACCTGTATGGAGGTGGTCAGGAATCGGGAGAATCACGCCGGTCGTAGCGCCGCAGTTAAAATGATAATGGCAAGTCAAATCACAGGGGCCCACTTGTCCAGCAGTAACTCGTTGTCAAATCACACATCCCTACGTTTGCAACAGCCTACTCCCTCATCTTCTCGCGTCTCTGTCGAACCAACTAGGCAGAACTGCCCCGCCTACCGTGCAGGAAAAGCCCCGCCCTCGACTTTTAAATACAACTACATCCGTTTAGAATCCAATGATATACTTTTTGTGACATAGTAACTCATATTTAGTTAGTCAAATGGATGACCTAGAACTACGTGCACGCCCTATAAACCGAGACGCTTAAAAATAAAAACCGAGATAGAGAGGGTAGTTCAGCACGTATCTTTTTAGATCAATATAGTCGGGATTCACCAAGTAGCAAAACCAAGTGGTAGGCTGCTCCTGTCGTGTTGGCGTAGCAACTCAAGCAGGATCAGTCCGCACACGAAATGGTGACACACTTAACAGGACCCCTTTGGCCGACATGTGGCTCATCCACCGTCTTGTTCCACGTGCGATGCACCAAATTACAGCTTGGAGCAGCAGTTGGAATTGGAGGCACCCCGGTCGTAGCATCGCAGTAGTAGAAAATGAGCGATGAGGGGTCAAATCACAAAGCCCCACCTTTCCCGCATTAAGCTAGATGGACGAAGCAACCATCATTTCACTCTAGGGCGCAAGAGCATAAAGAAAAGAGAAAACAATGATGCGTGTGGCAGCTACCTAGGGCGCCCTAGGGTAGGGGTCTCCACTACAGATCTTTTTTTTTGAAAGCGCCTCCACTACAAATCGGCTTCTCCCTCTTCCTCTTGAAGAAAACCGATGATGAGTGCGGCGGTAGGGTTTGTAGGAGTACTATAGTGTGCGGGGCCATGTCGTAGTAATTGGGTTCGAGTCAACGCATGTGTGGGCCGCTTGGTTTTACGAGAACGAGGCAGCATTTTGGGTTCGGGGACCAGTGGAGATATAGTACGCACAAAAAATTGTGGACGTAGGTTCGACCGAAAGGCAATGATGCATTGAACGCATGAGATTTCGAAACCAAATTATGAATAAATACACACTATAGCATGTAAAGCTTTGAGTCATATATGCATGATGTAGATGTTCGTTTAGTTCTTATAGTTCATCTCATTCAAAATCAATTAGTTTTATAAAAATGTTAAGATTCATGGGGTTGTGCATTGTAAAGCATAAAGTAAAAAACAAATAATGGCAATTCATTTAGAAAAAAAATCAATTATGATATAGAAGATTCTAGAACAAAGGAGAAGTGCTTGTGTTTTGAGGATTGTGCATTATGCTTAAGTTCAACCATGGAGTCTTCTAAATTGTACATGTGGCAGATCTGGTGGAATGTTGATGATATCCAATGGCCACTAGTGCTCGGATTTGCCATCTCTGCACTATCGGATTAGCTTCATCCAGCGACCATCTTTCAAAGTTATTGGCACACTATATAGTTCTTGTGCCATAGTTGCATGTTTTGGAAAAAAAGCTACTAGTGGGTTGTACTATCTATTTAGGAATGGAAGATGTATACATGGAAGTTGTAGGGAAAGAGATGACATGGAGCATCTCAATTCCTATGAGTAGGGATTGGAAAAGAGATGTCATTTGGTTCACATCATAGGAACTTTTCTATTGAATCTAGAGATGACATGTATCTCAATTCCTATGAGGAGGGATTAGAAAAGAGATGTAATTTGGTTCATATCATAGGAACTTTTCTATTGAATATATGCTAATGTTTATTTTCCTTTGAAATTAAGGGAGTATAGGAATCCATTCATATGAACCAAGTGGCTCTAAAGCTATAGAAATGATATCATGTTTATTCCTTTGAAATGTGGAGCATATGAATCTATTCCTATGAACCAATTGGCTCTAAAGGAAAAAATCATATATAAATCATATCATATAGAGTTCCTATGATATTCCTTGACACCAAAGGATGGTTGAAATTGTTGCAGGTGATATGATGATTTTTCTTTGTAGACTCCTCCCCCATCTTTATAGTTACCTCTTGAAGATGAATGAAATGATATATACAGGGTATTCTACATGTGCAATTTGGTACACAAAAACTCGGTAAAAGTTTGCGAGGTTCGAATTTTCAGTAAAGCTATATGCACTGCATTTCGGAATGGAGGGAGCATACGGCAGTTGCTAACACTCACGTGGAAGATTTGTGTGTAGGAGGAGTGGCTGTTCTGTTAAATGACATGGCAAAACTGACACTGTTGGATGCCGATCTAACGGTTCCTATGACATTCGTCGGGAAAAGGCTTGTGGCGGATGTTTGTCGAATAATGATTTACGGACACATGCATTGCATTGATACGTTCCCCCCTCTCTCTCACGCACATGCACCCTCACGAGTCACGACTCTCCCGAGTCCTCTCGCAGGCTCGCACATCGCACCCACCATCTCTCTGCAGGTAGACGTCACGCACATATGTGCTCTTCACACCCTACCCTCGGAACTTCTAAAAAACAAAAGACGTCGTGCACATTTTATTTTAGCTCACATGTCACACACTAATACTATTACTCTTGCGGTGAACGTTCTTTGGGCATAGTATATTGTACTCTCACGGAGAGAAGCGGTGCACGCACGCACTAGTTCTCTCATACCCACTCACTGGTACACGTAGGAGCGCATTTTTTGAATCTGGTACAACAAAATCTCTCCACTATATATAAGCAGGAGCCTTAGCGCTTGCTTTACTAGGGTTCCTCTCATTCACTCTCTCATGCTCTCCAGATCTAAGCAAGACATAGGTGGCCACACTCTCTCTTAGCTCACGGCTGGTCACAAATCCGGCCGGACAACCTCGACCGGGGTAGGGGTGTAGGTGCATTGTTCACGCTGTCGTTGACGGCGAGGGAGGAGACCAACGGCTGCCCGCGCGTCCCGATCGGCGGTCGTGCCGTTCTATCCGAGAGAGCGCCGTCTCGGGAGGGCCTCCGACCCCTTCTTCCTACCTGCGGTATTGTGGCCAAGATGAGGCCTCCCGACGCCGTCTTTGCCACATGCTGACGACCCTCAGGTATATATTCCTTCGAAACTTGCCTTGCTCTACTGCCCCAGCTCCCTTCGTGTGGATCTTTTTCTACTTCCGTCCGCTGTTCCAAAGCCACCTAGACTTTAACTATTATTAGAGGTAAAGCTAGTTCATACAGTCAACTCTAAGAGTTGGTTCAAACAGGGAAGAAAGTGGGAAAGCTGTAGCATGAATCTAGGACTTGGTTCTAAGAGGAACCGGGGGAAAGTAGTAGATACTGGCTACCCAACCGGTCTCTTGGTTGAAAAGACCACAATTATAATTGGTTATTCTGGAATGAGAGAACCTAACCCTGGATGGTGGCAACAAGAAAAAACCAGAGTGAACTCCAGGAAATTTAAGCCTGCCGGGAGGCCCTTTGCTTAGAGAAGCCTTGCTTGTTTTTTCCTGATTTGTAAACCTTCTCACAACTTTGTCTTTTGTTGTGAACTAGTATATGTTTGTTATGTTCTATGAATCATTGAGATGTATAAAATTGCTTAACTTATGCTTTTCAAGTTTTTTATGAAGACGAGTTTAATGTGAGTGTTCCACATGAGCGTTGGACTAGCGTGTGAACATTTGGAATTTACATTGTGGCCTTAGTTAACTGCATGAACCACTGTAACAAGATACATAGTTGCTTATATGTCAGACAACAGATTGTTGATTGTTAGCTGGTCGATAGCCTAGTGTTGAAGCAATGTGTCGTGTTTTGCACAACTGCTTACAAGTGGGGTAGCACCAACGGTGTTTACAAGTACTTATGTATACGTCGGCGCACAGTTCTCGAATGAGTGCTCTGTTTCATCAAAACACACACTGCTCATATGATAAACCATGACAACTTATGTCTTACCATGCCATATTCATGAAAAAACTAGTGAGGACGCATCTATTTCGGCAACAATTACGATGGTTCTCACATGATTCACGGGCACACAAAAGTAGCAGCGGTTTCCATAGACAGATTAAAACAGAGTACTAGCCCCAGAGGGGTCGATATCAGGCAAGGTTCAGATAATTAGATACAGTCCAAACTACTATTAAACACTAGCTGGGGCAACTATTTCATGCCTCGATCTAATTTGGGATGGACACAAAATGGACCTTGCCATGAACATCATCGAGGTCGTCCCGCAGCAGCTCAATCCTGTGAACCTTCATGAAGACAACCTTGTGACCTTGCCACTGATAAACTTGTTTTTGGAGGCATGCCACGTCATCTTCCTACGTAAGCTTGACAAGAACAGTATGCCTCACAAACGAAGGAGTAGCTTTGAACTTCTTGCGCTTCAGTACACCCTGGACAACAGGCCTGACAACAGTGAGGCTGGAATACAACTCTTCATTGGTATAACCGCAAATGGCTTCCAGGATCCAACGGCCTAAGAACTCTGTTTTCCCAGTGCGTATATTCAGGCCATCCGCCTCATAGAGAGTAACATGTACAACCACACAATCCTTGTCTGCATCAGGGCTCTAATTGAAACAGAAACAAATTCTGAATTACTTTTCACTATAAGAAACACAAGTTACTTAAACCACTATGTATAGCATGGCATCGAAGCTAATAAAATTTTGCATTATTAATCACCACATACTTAGATGAAAAACCACAATCGAGATCGGCAAAGAAGAAAATCACCTTGGGCAGCTCAGCGGGGGGGGGGGGGCACATCCTCGATGGGGGAAAACTGCTCCTGCAGTGCCACGGGGGCTGTAATCTCAAATAGGGCGTTGACCATCTCAATAGTGGCCATGAGCGTATCTGGGGTCGGCTCGGTGGCTGCCTCCATCTTCTTGGAGCTCTCTGTCTCATGGGGATCAGCCTCCCGTGTCTGCTCCAATATCGGCAGATCTTTGCCTAGTTCTCCTTGGTCCATCATGAAACTGATGAATACTAGGAGACCACTGAAAGGAAAACACAATCGCAATGACAATGAAACAAAAAAGAGAGTGAGGATCGGTTACTGCTTTGCAAAAGTTCTTTTTTTTCTCTGAAAAAAAATATACCAACATCACGGATCCGCTTATGTTCCCTTTGTTGGGAGAGAAGAACAGTGGAAGATGTGAGTGTTGCCTTTCTTGAAGACGGTGAGGGAGAAGGGGATTCAGCAAAGAGTGAAATGATGGTTGCTTTGTCCGTCAAACTTAGACTGCAGGGAGGTGGGGTTTTGTGATACGAGGCTCGTTACTGTCGCGCTACGACCGGGGTGACTCTCCGCCTGCATACTGCCTTCTAATTTGGAGGATGGCATTTGGGCCCGCGCGCTGCATGGCCCGCATGTCGGTGAACAAAAGTATAATGGCATTCAGTAGAGGGAGACATTTCAATGACCTAGGAGGAGCCAGAAGTGGTAGAGTGTCTCCACTGTACTAGTAGTAATTGTTTTTCTGGGTCGCTGTAGAGTGTCTCCACTATACTAGTAGTAATTGTTTTTCTGGGCCCAAGACAAAACAGCCCATCCACACTAGTAAATAGTAAAATCAATTAAAAAGCCCTATATTTACTAAATGAGAGGCGCTACCCACACTCAGCACACCGCCCCCCAAAAAAACCTGGGTGCTCTTCTTCCTCCTCGCTCCCACCCACCTCACGTCAGCTCGCTCCACTCATACCCCCAAATTCCTCACCTCACTCCTATAGAAAATCCCAGCTCCCCTTCTTCCTCACTACTATAGAAAAAACCCCAGCTCCCCTTCTTCTTCAGTCGCACTACAACTAGGCTCGTCATTCGTTACTCTGGTCAAATCCATGAGCGCGACACGACGCCCTCGAGGAAAATGGAGTCGGCTGACCCCAGCGCCAAGAAGATGAGGCTCTCGCCAGCGGCGACGCCTGTTGTAGATCCCGCACCCGGCAGCGCGGGGAGAAGCGGTGACCCCACCCCCACCAGATCCGAGGAACCCGTAGAATCTCGGGTGGACTACATCAGCGATCTCCTGGACGCCGTCCTTGGGGATATCATCTCGCTTCTTCCCACGAAGGATTGCTGTCGCACCCAAGTCCTCTCAATTCAGTGGCGCCCTCTCTGGCGCGTCGTGCCCCTTAATCTCGATTGTCGTCAGCTATCTCTCTTCAATGATTTTGAAATCCCCAGAGCCATCATCTCCTCCCACCAGGGCTCCGTTCAAAGCCTCTGCATCCCATCATGCTACCTGAGCAAGCATACCATGTCCTGCATGGTGGACGCCTGGCTAAAATCCCCTGAATTCACAGAACTACAGCTGCTTGAGTTCTACTATTCCCCTAGAAATCACATACCACATACCGAACGCCATGAACTTGTGCCCTCAGCACCAATGTCCATCTCACGGTTTTCCTCCTCTCTCCACATCGCCACCTTTGCACTGTGCTACCTACCAGACAATCTGGTACTAAACCTTCGACTCCCATTTCTCAAGAAACTTTCACTTGTGCGGGTTCGTATATCGGAGGCCTCATTGCACAACATCATCCACTCCAGTTGCCCTGCCCTAGAGTGCTTGGTGCTTGTTTTCACAGTTAGAATCGGTTGTCTCCAAATAAAGTCACCTAACCTTGTAAGAATTGGAATTTCTTTTGAAGGAAGGCAGCTCATCATCCAAGATGCCCCTTCACTTTAAAGGTTGATCCTTGATTCTAGTTATTCACTGTTGCCAATAATCGTCCTCTCTGCGCCTAAACTGGAGACCTTGGGTGTAATACATGATCTCTGTGCTCATTTCAATATGGTGTTTGGCTCCATAGTTCTTCAGGTACTTTATATTATCATCTACACTTGTAACCATAAGCTGCATTTTAAATTTCTGCGCATAAGTTATATATCATCTTGGAGTACACATTTTGTACTAATATTATGTTCTATGCTCAATGAAGAGTTTCTCCATGGATGGCCTATCAATGGTGCTGGATTCTGTCAAGATCTTATATATCTAAATGAATAGTTTTGATCTGAACAAGATTATTGGCTTGCTGCAATGCTTTCCATGTTTGGAGAAGTTGTATATAAAGGTGATAATTTCACGCACATTGGAAGCCCGCATATAGTGTACTAGAATTAACCGTTCAGCTGTTGCTCTTTCGACACTCTTTTTTTAGACCTTAACTATTTTCAATCTTCATGTCTATTTAGGCAACAGGACGGGGTAAGAAAGTTATAACCAATTGGTGGATTCATAAGCATTGGGATTTCCTCACTTCTCATGAGATTCGATTGAAGACAATAACGCTAGAACGATATGTAGCCAACCATGCAAACACTAGATTTGTCACATTCTTCCTGCTAAATGCGAGGTTACTATTGTCCATCAGGCTTAAGTTTATCAGCAGCATGGTTTCGATGGATGGGTATGTCGAAGAGCAAAAGAAGGAGTTTCAAGTGGGCAAAAGAGCTTCTAAACGTGTCGGGCATCTATTTACAACATATTGTGGTCATAATCTAGTAAATTTTACGACCCAAGATGTTCATTCTATGGACCTGACCGATCCATTTGACTGTGACTGCCGAAAACAGTGCTGGAGTTAAATGTCGTTGCCCTTTTCAACCTTGGTTTTTTTGTAAACCTGATGAACAATTAATCCTTGTGCTTTTGTACAGTTTATAAGCTGAAGTTAGATGTTCCTGCCCTTTTCAACTCGGTTGTGACTGTCATATTTTCTTTGAAACAAGGCAAATGGCTTGCCATTCATTTAATTTAGAGTGAAATATTGTAATAAAACCCAACCAAGGGAAATAACATCACTCTCGTTGGCTGCTTGAGCTCACTGTGCATTACAGAAGCCAAGTGATTAGCCCCCACCAGCACCCACAAACTTATTTTGAACTAGCACACCAAATGGGCTGTAAATTTTCATAGGAAAGGCTGCATGACCGTGACAGATTTGGATTCTGACATTTGGGACCCGTGAGGAAATAGCCTATCCAAGGTGGCGTGAACTTACTAGCCAGTCAACAAATGATTCTGCCTACCGGCCGTTGGATTGACATCCAACATCTGTCGTGTATCTTCTATCTCTTGTCTTCTTCTTCCTCCAGCCGCCCAAACCAAACCACCCCGTCGGCTCCGCCTACTCCCGCATCCCATGGCTGGCTGCGCCTCCGCCGTCCTAACGTACGTACCCTCCAATGTTGGCCAGTCCCTCCCTCTATTCCCCCACACATCCTATTATTCTCCGGCGATGTCAGCCCCAACACGCACCCGCACCCGAACCAGTCAACCCCCGTATTCCCCTCCGCCTGCGACTGGACCGACGCATCTTCCATGGATCTTGTTTGTTCCATGCAAGGCCTCGCCGTCGTCCACCGCCTTGCGGCCTTGGTTCGCTCGCCGTGCGTGGTGCGTCGCCCTCTTGCGTTGTTAACGTCGTCAACAACCGAGAGGAACAAGGAGATGACTGTACGTGGAGAGGATGACAGTAGGGACCCACCAGCGTCATGGCAGTACGCAAGCAAGTGCCTCTATATTACAAGCCCAAAAATATGGTTCCTCCTAATGGTTGGACATCTGGGGATCACGCCATTGTCAACATAGTCAATAAACGAGAGAATTACACTACGAGCGGCTGACACCAGGGACCCAGCAGGTCACGCATTTTTTTTGAGGAACAACCAGTTGTTATTTATACTAGTTTTAGCGACGGATCAGGGTAACAACGGGGTTGTGCGGGGGCTATGGCCCGTCTAGCCAAGGTTTTATTTATGTTTACCACATCATGAGCCCAGTTATATTTTTTTCTTGCTGAAAATGGCTAGCCCAGTTCTATTTTTTTAAAGAAATACCCAAACAAGGCATACTTGCTTTATCGGCCCTGCTGGGCTGCAAATCTTTCAAGATGAGGAGAGTTTCATTCGGTTTGCCCAGAAATGGGTTGTACATTTTTAAAACACATTAAACCGGTAATTAGTTTCAATTTTTTTTCATTACAAGATTTTAAATTCCATTGATTTTTATGCGTGGATAACTATTTGGATTTTATATTTATATAAATTATTTTTCAAAATAGTTTGAATGTGAATCGATATTTCTGGATTAAAAACAATTGACAACACCGAAATATGCAAAATTTCGTATACTTTTTAACCGTGGCCACAATATGTTGTGTAATGCTAACAAAAAGAAGACGGGCTCCAAAAAAATTCTTAAGAATTAGCAAATGGGTTGTACATTATTAGAAATAATGGCAGATGGGCTGTATGCTGTTTTCCACAGATTTGAGGCTGACTTGTGCGCCTACTACAGGTTGACGCGTATGCTTTCATAAAAAAAAGGTTGACGCACACGCAACGCCCTGTCAACTTAGTCAACACACAAGAGCAGTGACTGTTGGATATCCATCCAATGGCTGTCGTGCTTCTTCAATCTTTGCTCTTCATGCTCCAGCCACTCAAACAAGCGCCGGCGGGACTGCCTGCTCCCTCCTCCCGCGGTCGGCTATGCTGCCGCGGAGGCCTCACGGCCCCACCGTACTCCCATCGCTGGCCTAGTCATCCCTCTACTCACCCACACCTGTTGTTATTCTCTAGGGACGGCAGGCGAACCAGTAAACCCTCGTACTCCTCCGCGTGGTAAACAACTGCCGAGTATTCTCTGACTCCATGTCATTCCCTTCCTAGGCCTCGTCGTCGTCCATCACCCTGGTGCTCTCGGCGCAGCCTGGTCAACGTGGTCAATGAATGACATCCATCAGAAGTGGACTGTACGTGGAGAGGCTGACAGCTGGGTCCACGGCCACATGCAAGGAAATGCCTCCTTATTACGCGCAAAATAATGATTCCTCCACCTGACAGCTAGGACCCATAGGAAGGGTCTCTGTATTTCGTGAAAAAAATGTTCCCCCCGCTGACAGGTCGGACCCACCAGCTATATCTTCACAAGCAAGGAAGTGCCTCCTTATTACGCCCAAAAAAATGAATACCCCCTGCTAGCTGGGACCCACCATATTGTCGGGCTGACTTGTGGGCCTACTAAATTGACGGGGACGGAGGGCTTTGTCAACTTAGTTAATATGAATGATTCTAGCCCTAGTGACCATACGATGTCCATCCAACGGGCGTAGTGCTTCTTCAACCTCTTGTCTTCTTGCTCCAGCGCCCAAAGTAGTGCCGGTTGTGCCGCATGCTCCTGCCTCCTGTGGCCGGCTGTGCTGCCGCGGAGGCCTCACCGCCCCCATACTACTCCCACCGCTGGCCAGGCCATCCCTCCACTCACCCACTCCCCCTGTTATTCTGCGGTGACGGCAGTCTCACACCGCAGCCGAACCAGTGAACCCTCATACTCCACTACGCGTGGGCATCCACTGTCGCGTCTTCCCCGGCTCCGCGTCATCCCCTTCCTAGGCCTCCCCGTCATCCACCGCCTTGGTGCTCTCGGCGCGGCGTGGTCAACATGGTCAAGGAACGACTTCCATCTGATGTGGACTATACATGGAGAGGCTGACAGCTGGGTCCACGGCCATAGCAAGGAAGTGCCTCCTTATTATGCAAAAAATAATGATACCTCCACCTAACAGCAGGGACCCACCAGACGGGCCACTGTATTTCGCGAAAAAATGTTTCCCCCCTGACTGCTGGGACCCACCAGCTACATCTTCGCACGCAAGGAAGTGTGTCCAGGCAAAAAAATGATTCACCCCCCTGACTGCTGGGACCCACCAGCTACATCTTCGCATGCAAGGAAGTGCCTGACAGTTGGGACCCACCTGGCCGAAGCGTACATAGCGTTGTCATTCTGGTAGCGAACGTGTACGTACATATATACTGGTCGATGTAGAGGCGCACGCGTGTCGTAGTAGAGGCGCACACGTAGCATGTACATGTACGTACAACGGCCAGGGTGCAAGAAAGAAAATACAGCCACGTACGTACATACGGTCGGGGACTCGAACGCCTACTCGCGCATACATACGGCCAAGGCTTGTGTACATGGCTGGGTTAGAACGGAGAAATAGCGCCGTTGTCGTGTTCATGGGGAGCCAACCGGCTGGGTCAGAATGAAATGTGTCGTCATGTTCATCGGGAGGGCTTGGACGGAACAGGCGATGGAAACGAGGCCTGGCGTACCGCAGAATGGAGGAAACGGCCTTGTGTTTGACCGGCCATGTTCGAAACGGGATCCTGTTCATCGGGAGGGGGTCTGGCGTATCGCAAAACAGAGGAAACAGACCTCCTACGGTCGAAACGGGGGTCCTGTTGATCGGGAGGGGTGTGGCGTACCGCAAAACGGACGAAACAGACTTGTGTTGGAGCGCTATGGTCGAAACGGGGGTCCTGTTCATCGGGAGGGGTGTGGCATACCGTAAAACGGGACTCCACGGGATACTGTTCATCTCCACCGTCGACCTCCTCCAGCCTCCACGGGCTACTGTTCATCCACCGTCGACCTCCTCCAGTCTCCACCTACGACTGTTCATCCACGGGCTCCTGTTCATCCAGCCTCCACCGCACGCTACTCCACCGGCTACTGTTCAACCACCCCTCTCCATGGGCTCCTGTTCAACCACCCCTCCACGGGCCACTGTTCATCCACCCCTCCACCGTCTACTGTTCATCCAACCCTCCATGGGGTCATCCTGTTCATCCAGCCCTCCACGGGGTCCTGTTCATCCAGCCCCAACCGGCTCAATCAATCGGGGTCATGTTCATCCACTCCCACGGCTCACTGTTCATCCCCCCTGCAATGCTCACTGTTCATCCACCCCCCCCCCCCCCCGCAATGCTCACTGTTCATCCAGAGGCAGCATCGATTGGCTTCAGTTAGTAGTAGTAGCAAAGGAATTACTCGATCGGGTTCAGTTAACAGTCATCGATCGATCGCTCGGATTCAGTAACGCGTAGCCTGCAGAACAATCGCTCGGGTTCAGTTAGAGTCCAACGTCTAGCCCGAGTTCAGTTAGAGCCAACACCTCGCACACACGCACGTACGTGTACGAGAGAAACACGCATCGCTCGGCCCCGACCACCCACCGTAACTGGGAACTCCCCGAAATTTTCCTCGCCCTCGCTTCTACCACGGTTTTTTCCGTCATGGATGGCCCAAAGAATGTCATGCAGCTGCGTCTCCGACCCGCCCAGGACGAAAAACCCATTTTTCTGTCATAGAAGTAGGAGCCCACCACATCTATGATGATACCGGGTTTTGTCACAATTATCGTCATAGAAGTGTCATAAGTATGACAGGAAAAAAATTCGTTCAGCCCAAAATGTCATGGATGTGTGTTTTTTTGTAGTGCCAACTAGAGAGGAAGCTAATGATGATGATCATGAAACTTCAGATCAAGTTACTACTGAAATTCGTAGGTCGACCAGAGCATGATCTGCACCAGAGTGGTATGGTAAATCCTGTCTTGGAAGTTATGTTATTAGACCATGGCTATGATGAGCTATGATGAGCCCAGATTCAATAAATAACTCGAGGCCATGAAATCTGAGATAGGATCCATGTATGAGAACAAAGTATGGACTTTGGTGGACTTGCCCGATGATCGGCAAGCCATAGAAAATAAATGGATCTTCAAGAAGAAGACTAACGCTGATGGTAATGTTACTGCCTACAAAGGTCAACTTGTCACAAAAGGTTTTTGGCAAGTTCAAGGAGTTCACTACGATCAGACTTTCTTACCAGTAGCGATGCTTAAGTCTGTCCAAATCATGTTCGCAATTGCCGCATTTTATGATTATGAAATCTAGCAAATGGATGTCAAAACTGCATTCCTTAATGGATATCTTAAAGAAGAGTTGTATATGATGCAACAAGAAGGTTTTGTCGATAGGTGCTAACAAAGTGTGCAAGCTCCAAGGATCCATCTATGGACTGGTGCAAGCATCTCCGAGTTGGAATATACGCTTTGATGAGGTGATCAAAGCATATGGTTTTATACAGACTTACGATGAAGCATGTATTTACAAGAAAGTGAGTGGGAGCTCTGTAGCATTTCTGATATTATATGTGGATGACATATTGTTGATTGGAAATGATAAAGAATTTCTGGATAGCATAAAAGGGTACTTGAATAAGAATTTTTCAATGGAAGACCTCGGTGAAGCTGCTTATATATTGGGCATCAAGATCTATAGAGATAGATCGAGACACTTAATAGGACTTTCACAAAGCACATACCGTGATAAAGTTTTCAAGAAGTTCAAAATGGACCAGTCAAAGAAAGGGTCCTTGCATGTGTTACAAGGTGTGAAATTGAGTCAGACTCAAAGCCCGGCCATTGCAGAAGATAGAGAGAGAATGAAAGTCATACCGTATGCCTCAGTCATAGGTTCTATCATGTATGCTATGTTGTGTACCAGACCTGATGTGTGCCTTGCCATAAGTTTGGCAGGGAGGTACCAAAGTAATCCAGGAGTGGATCACTGGACAGCGGTCAAGAACATCCTGAAGTACCTGAAAAGGACCAAGGATATGTTTCTTGTTTATGGTTGTGACGAAGAGCTCGTCGTAAATGGTTATATCGATGCTAGCTTCGACACTGATCCGGATGACTCTAAGTCACAAATCAGATACATGTTTATATTGAATGGTGGAGCTGTCAGTTGGTGCAGTTCAAAGCAAAGCATCTGGCGGGATCTACGTGTGAAGCAGAGTACAAAGTTGCTTCGAAGGCAGCACATGAAGGAGTTTGGATGAAGGAGTTCATATCTGATCTAGGTGTAATACCTAGTGCATGGGGTCCAATGAAAATATTTTGTGACAACACTGGAGCAATGGCCTTGACGAAGGAATCCAGGTTTCAGAAGAGAACCAAACACATCAAGAGACGCTTCAACTCCATTCGTGAAAAGGTCAAGGATGGAGACATAGAGATTTGCAAAATACATATGGATCTAAATGTAGCAGAACAGTTGACTAAGCCTCTTCCGCGAGCAAAACATGATCAGCACAAAAAGACTCCATGGGTGTTAGATTCATCACAATGTAATCTAGATTATTGACTCTAGTGCAAGTGGGAGTCTGAAGGAAATATGCTCTAGAGGCAATAATAATGTTGTTATTTTATATTTCCTTATTCATGATAAAGGTTTATTATTCATGCTAGAATTGTATTGATCGGGAACTTAAATAATTGTGTGAATATATAAACAAATACTGTGTCCCTAGTAAGCCTCTACTAGACTAGCTCGTTGATCAAAGATGGTTAAGGTTTCCTAACCATAGACATGTGTTGTCATTTGATAACATGATCACATCATTAGGAGAATGATGTGATGGACAAGATCCATCCGTTAGCTTAGCATATTGATCGTTTAGTTTATTGCTATTGCTTTCTTCATGTCAAATACATATTCCTTTGACTATGAGATTATGCAACCCCCGGATACCGGAGGAATACCTTGTGCGCTATCAAATGTCACAATGTAATTGGGTGATCATAAAGATGCTCTACAGGTATCTCCAAAGGTGTTTGTTGAGTTGGCATAGATCGAGATTAGGATTTGTCACCCCGAGTATCGGAGAGGTATCTCTGGGCCCTCTCGGTAATACACATCATAAGCTTGCAAGCAAATGACTAAGGAGTTAGTTACAAGATGATGTATTACGGAATGAGTAAAGAGACTTGCAGGTAATGAGATTGAACAAGGTATGAAGATACCGACGATCGAATCTCGGCAAGTAACATAGCGATGGACAAAGGGAATTGTGTATGTTGTCATAACGGTTCGACCGATAAAGATCTTCGTGGAATATGTAGGAACCAATATGGGCATCCAGGTTCCGCTATTGGTTATTGACCGAAGAGGTGTCTCGGTCATGTCTACATAGTTCTCGAACCCGTAGGGTCCGCACGCTTAACATTCATTGATGATATAGTGTTATATGAGTTATATGATTTGGTGACCGAATGTTGTTCAGAGTCCCGGATGAGATCAGGACATGATGAGGAGTCTCGAAATGGTCGAGAGGTAAAGATTGATATATAGGACGATGCTATTCGGACACCAGAAGTGTTTCGGAGTGTACCGGGTAGTTATCGGAGTACCGGAGGGGGTACCGGACACCCCTGAGAGGACAGTGGGCCTATTGGGCCATTAGAGGGGAGCACACAAGCCCACAAGGGGCTGGCGCATCCCCCATGGCAGCCTCCCAAGTGGGGGAAAGGAAAGGGGGGATTCGACCTCCCCCTTCCTTCCCTCTTCCCCCTTTCCTTCCCCCCTCCGACAAATATGGTAAGGGGGCGCCACTTGGGAGGAACCCCAAGTAGGATTCAACCTACTTGGGGGTGCCTCGTGGGTGCTCCCTCCTCCCCCGCCTATATATATGTGGGAAGGGGGCGCATAACCACGACAATTGCTTAGCCGTGTGCGGTGCCCCCCTCCACCGTTTACAGCCTCGGTCATATTTTCGTAGTGCTTAGGAGAAGCCCTGCGGAGATAACTTCACCATCACCATAACTACGCCGTCGTGCTGCCGAAACTCATCCACTACCTCGTCGTCTCGCTAGATCAAGAAGGCGGAGGACGCCACCGAGCTGAACGTGTGTTGAACACGGAGGTGCCGTAGGTTCGGTACTTGCTCGGTTGGAGCACGAAGATGTTCCACTACATCAACCGCGTTACTAAATGCTTCTGCTTACGGTCTACGAGGGTACGTAGACACACTCTCCCCTCTCGTTGATATACATCTCCTTGATACATCTTGCGTGTGCATAGAAATTTTTTTGTTTTCCATGCAACGTTTCCCAACAATATGACAGTGATGATATGTGTCATATAATCGGAACAGTGGAAGTTGCATGGCAATATATCCCGGAATGGCTATGGAAACATCATAATAGGTAGGTATGGTGGATGTTTTGAGGAAGATATAAGGAGACTTATGTGTGATAGAGCGTATCATATCACGGGGTTTGGATGCACCGGCGAAGTTTGCCCCGACTCTGAAGGTGAGAAAGGGCAATGCACGGTTCCGAAGAGGCTAGAAATTTGCAAAAAGGTGAGAGTGTGTATAATTCATGGACTCACATTAGTCATAAAGAACTCACATACTTATGGTGAAAGTTTATTAGCCATCGAAGCAAAGTACTACTACGCATGCCCCTAGAGGATAGATTGGTAGGAAAAGACCATCGCTCATCCCCGACTGCCACTTATAAGGAAGACAATAAAAAATAAATTATGCGCCAACTTCTTAGCATAACTAGAGACTATACCTGCATGCTTCGGGAATCACAAACCTTAGCACCAATATTCTTACTAAACCACAATCATTCACTGGTACCTCCCCCGTCATCTCAATATCTCAAAACTATTGCAATGAATCAAACTTATCATATTCAGTGATCTACATGAAAGTTTTTATTATATCCCTCTTGAATACCTATCGTATTAGGACCAATTTCATAACCCGTGCATATTGTTATTACTATTTATTAAACTCACAATAAGATATAAGTGAAGCATGAGAGTGCAACTATTTTTTTAAATAAAACCACCGTTGTGCTCTAATAGATATAAGTAAACCACTAGATCAACTGTCTAGCTCAAAACGATTTAAAAAAACTGTCGAGCTCAAAACATATAAATGAAGCACATAAAGTATTCTAACAAATCACGAATAAATGTGTATACCTCTTAAAAGGTGTGTCCAGAAAAAGATGATTGTGGCAAACTAAAAAGCAAACAAAGCAAAGACCACTATAGCACACGACGTTCCAAGCAAAACTCATATCATGTGATGAATAAAATATAGCTTCAAGTAATTTACCGATGGATTGTACATGAAAGAGGGGGGCGCAAGGGAGGAAGAAGATTAGGTTGAAAGGGGATGCGTTGACTCGATCTAATGGTCACTCGCGGGACAATATGACGGTGAGTGATCCGGCCGACCGCCGCCTACCGTTGCGAGGACTATATCTCGCATTAAGTGCATTCTTCCATCTCGTTGAAGCTTTCCTCAAGCACTGTAGCGACTAGGCCGACTATTTTTTGTCTTATTTTTTCCTTCACTGCGTACGTTCAATCGAGTGAGTTCGCTGGTTTGCTCGCATCGTGTTTTTTTGTTTTTTTTTTGTTTTCTTCATCCGTTCACTTTTTTTTCTGTTTCCTTTGCTTTTTTGTGAGTTTTCTTCCTTTCTTGCCCTGTTCGCACCGGTATCCCTGTTTACTCTTTGTTTTTATTTGTTTTTTTCTTGGCTTTGATTGGTTTTTATTTATTCTTTCTTGGTTGTCATCAGTTTTCTCCCTTTCTTTTTCGGCTTTCACTGGATTTCTTGTTTTTCCTTTTTCTATTTGTTTCTTTCCTCGGTTTCCATTGTTTTTTTGCTTTTCTTTCTTTGGTTTTTATTTATTTATTTCTTTGTTTTTTATTCTTTTTGCATTTGTTTCTTTAGTTATTTGTCATTTTATTTCTATTTGGTTTATTTTGTTGCTTTTTTTGTTTTCATTTTTTTGCTTTTCTTTGTTTCTTTTGGTTTTCATCCTACATTTCTTGTATATTTTAACAACATCTTTCTAATACATATTTAATATTTTTCAAATACAAATTTAACATTTTCTTAACGCATGGTCAACATTATTTATAATACACATTTTAAACATTTTTCAAATACAAGATTAAGATTTTTTGAATACTTGGTAAACATTTTCCTATACACACTTTAAAAAAATTCAAATGCTTGATTAATTTTTTTTAATATTTCTTTTAATACATGGCCCACATTTTTTCTATACACATTTATCATTTTCCCAATTCTTGATTAACAATATTCAAACAACTATTCAACATTTTTCAAATGCTTGTTAATATTTTTATAAACATGATCAAATTTATTCATCATTTTTTAATACATGCTCAACACCTTTTCTTTACACATTTAACATTTCCCGAATGCTTGATTAAAAAATCTTGTTCAATAAATTTTTCAAATTCTTGATTAACATTTTTTACAGATGATAAAAAAATTCACCATTTTTTAATACATGTTCAACAACTTTTCTATGGACGTTAAATATTTTCCAAATGCTTGATTAACATTTTTCAAATATTTGTTCAACATTCTCCGAATTCTTGATTAACATTTTTCCAATACTTGTTCAGCATTTTTCAATACTTGTTCATCATTTTTCAAATACTTGTTCAACATTTTCCGAATGCTTGATCAATATTTTTCAAATACTTGTTCAACATTTTCCAAATGCTTGATTAAATAAATTTAATACTTGTTCAACATTTTTGAAATGTTTTTTGTAGAGTATTCTCTTTTTATATATAGAATACTTTAAAGTATAAAAAAATACAAAAACAAAGCAAAATAGAAAAACAGAAAACGTAAAAGAAAACAGAAAAAAGGAGGCTGTGGCCGCCCGCGTTTCTGGGCCGGCCCATCTCGGCCTCCCGTTCACCGAGTGTTCCTTCCCTCTCGCTGAACGCGAGATATAGGGGGCGCCCGCCTACCGCAGTCTTTAAAGAAAAATGTTGACATGCTTTTCGGTTCAGCATAGTCGGGCTCCTTGTCAGTTGCAGCGGCCTGCGCCAGGGGGATTAGCTAGGGTTTAACGAGCCGCAGCGACCACCATGACGGCCACAAACGCGGCGACGGCGGCGGCGTCGGACGCGGAGGCCAGGAGCATACTCGAGCGGGCCGCGGCGGCATCCTTCCCGCCTCTCCACGCCGTCCACCACCTCCTCTCCGTCGGGGTTCGGCTCCTCGCCCATCTTCTATCTTCCCCTCAAAATTACGGCAGCCTTCTGAACTAGTAGAAGGTAGAAATCTCGACAGCTTTATAGATTGATGTTGTTCCTAAGTAGCAACAGGACTAGAGTTTTCCCTTCGGAGAACAGCTCAGTCACTTTTTTCCCCCTCTGCGATGAACTTAGCTACTTGAAGCAAAGTAGAAGAAACCCCAAATTCAGCCGTCAAAGCCCCAAATTCAGTGTCTTTGACGGCCCGGCGGTTTTCGTTGGTAGATGCACTACCTGCCTTCTATACAAACTTTGCTGCTGAATCCTCACTCCTCTCATATTCAATGTGCGGTACTTCGTTTATCTCCCCCAATATCTGTTTGTGTAGCTGTTAAGTGAGATTAATGCACCAATGTACAGTTTTATAGAACCGATGAGCATTTGCTAGGAAAACGGTTGATTATTTCAGCAGTTTCGCTAAGATAGATGGGATTCCGAAAATTGTGTCACCTCCCTTGATTGATTGATTCGAACTAGAAGTAAGGAGGAATATAGAGAACTCTGACTGTGTCTAAGGTAAAGTGAACCAGAGAGAAACAGTTGTTCTTTATCGTGTATGTAAACATGTGTGCGATGTTGACAGGGTATGGAGCCTTTTCTGACCGTTGGCTCTCATTCCATTGCATTGTTCTGCTGATCTGCCTGTTAATACATAATTCAGAACTGGAGAAAAATCATCAACGTTACTGTCATGTTGCAGGTTTGTGTGCGATGCATCTTTCGCATGTTTGGAGCCTTTAGCCATGCCTGCTTATGTGCGTCTCTTACGGTCTCTTTCTTCCATTCATTTCTTGAAGAGCATGATGATTCCGCAAAAGGCGGGTCTTGCTCATGTTTGTCAACGGATGAAGCATGCTGCTCTATTTGCTTTGGAATATTGCTACCCACCTGCCATAAGGATGAGGGTGTAGTACCGTTTGATGACATTTCTCGTATCGACATAATTACTTCAATGGTATCTCAAGCAATACAAAGAGAGGGTTATCAAATTGATGGGTTTTCTTTAGAAATTTCACTGCCTGCAGTTGTAGCAGCGAATGAACGTGCCATCAGGTAAACCATCCCTACTTGAGAATCTCTGCTTCAGTTTTTTTCTGCAGCACCTTTAATTCAATATATGGCAGTAGTAATTCAGGAGATGGCATTATATAGTCTATACTAACCATATCAATAATCTAGAAGGTTGTATTCTCAATTGAATATATGCAGATATTTGACACAACCAATGTTAAAAGAACTTCCAACTCTGTTCACGGCAGTGAGCTAAATTTGGTTTTGGTGGATACTGATAATTACAATTAAGATCATGTCTTATCCGCTCTCAAATGTGCATGGGTATTTTTGTGTGTGTTTCATTCTAATCTTAATGTTCTTGTAATACATGTGATGATTCTAAACTGTTGTTCTCATAATGTGTTCTCCTTTTCCCTCTTAATAGGTTATATATGAAAGAAAAATATGGCAGTGAAAATTGGTTCAAGGACGAAATATTTTCTCAACAAACGATGTCAGTGAAGGAGGGTCTGAGACTGCTGATAGTACCATCGCTCGAGAAACAACTGGTAGGATCTTCTGTGATTGTCTTTTGTCTTGGAGCGTTGTGCAACCAACAATTGCTTGACTAAATAAATACGTGCAGGGTGTTAAGCACGGTGACAATTCATTTCGAATTCGCTTAACATATACTCATGATGATGCTTCACTGAAGCTCAAACGTTTATTGCCAAATGACAGTAACCGTAAAAGGAAAGCAGGTAAGTCCTTTAAGTGTTCATTTACTAACAAGGTAACTTGATCATCCTTCTGGATTTATCAGATTTTTCATTCATATAATGATTTGGCTGATGTTGTAACAGAGTCAAGAGAAGGAAATGATACTAGAAGGAACTCAACATATGATGATAAACAGACATTAAGTGAAACAGATTCATTCATCCACAAGTCCCTCGAGGGTATTCAAGATCAAGAATTCTGTAGTTTATTTGAGTTGCCTCCTGAAAAGGTGCCCATTGTACTATTGCAATACTGCTTTACCCCCAGAAATTGGCCATATTATACTGATTTTTTTAGATCAACTTAATTGATTCCCCCTTCAGGTGTCCAAACCTTGCCATCTTGTGATGACCTTCCTAAGGTCGCCCATATATATTGGCGGAAGATACTTGAAGGTATGTTCAAGTAATCCTTGGTTTTAACCAGTGTGGTTCATTACCAGAAATGTCAATTATAGCAGAACACCAATTTTTGCTGTCAGTAAGGACTAATTCCCTAGTAGCAAACTTATGAGATGCCTTCTTGATCGATAATCACTGCTTTCTTGAAGGTTACTCCATCAAGAACTATGTAGTTCTGTAAACTCACTTTCCAACCTCATTAAAGGTGATGAAAAGATTCAAATAGTTGTTATGAATAATACAAAATGTTGTGTCAAAATCAAATAGTTTTCTTTTAAAGAGGCTACGCTGTACCTTTGTGCCATAATATCAGTTGCATGCGCCTTGGTATTTGTTTCCCTATGCTCAATATACATAAACAAACTACCTGTGTGTTTGCTCTTCAGTTAAACTTGTTGATGTTCAAAAAAGATTCTGAATCCCTCTTGTTACTAATTGCCATTGTCAGCTTTCAAGAAATGTCAGTCAGTCATGTTGGATAATTGATGATGAAAGAATGGGGGAAGCATCAGTTGAGGTAAAACACACTGCATCAGAGTCAAGTCCCAACCCAACAAAACTGAACATCATTGCACCTTTTTTGTAGGAGATAATTAAAGAGAGTGTATGTGCCATCTCCAGAGGTGATGGCTACAAGTTCCATGCTGCTGGAAGAGAAGATATCGATGTAATGTTGTAGTTTGGAACTGTATCTGTTGGTATATGGTATGCTGAATGTCTCACATACACAGGTACGGATGCTTGGATCTGGTCGTCCATTTCTAATTGAAGTCCTGAATGTGCGATCGATTCCATCTGCGATTGAAATTCAACAAATTTCTGACAAGATTAATAGCTCCGAAAAGAAACATGTAAGGAATCAAATTCATGCTGGATTGACGTTGCAGGTCATAGTTACACACAGATTACATGTCATATACTTATGACTCGAATTTTCTAGGTCAGAATTAGAAATCTCAAGTTGGTAGACAATGAAATATGGGCCATGATGCGTGAAGGGGAAGCAGAGAAGCAGGTGCTCCATTCAATTGATGACAGTATCATTTAGCTGAAATGATAGTGTCAGTTATTCTAATCATTTACATTTTCTTGTCGCATCACATCACATTACCTTACACATTGCCTTGTCTTGCAAAACAACACAATCCTTACCTGATCATCAAGGTTTACTCTTGCTTTATGTGTGCAGAAGCAGTATGCTGCCCTCATATGGACTTCTAGTCCTCTGACGGATGATGACCTGCAGAAAATTTCTGTTATTAAGGATATGGTACAGTATATTTGCTTACTAGTAAACCCAGCGAGCTAGTTTGATTTTGTTCTCTTGTTGTTTTATTGGATAAGTTGGGGTTTTGCATGTGACCATGTGTCGGAGTGAAGCTTTGGGTTATTTTTACCTAAGCAAGTACTATTACTGAGGCAGGTGGCGGGGAATAAGCCTGTTGAGATATGAGATGAACTTTGTCAATATTTGTTTTTTTTTCTGTGCCAGGATTGATATTCTTTGCTAGCGTATCCGTGCTTTTGGTAAGGCAGTTTGTTTGTCATGAGTATATATGTGATGAATTGACTGGGACTTTATCCGGAGTTTATTCACCTATTTTCTGTTGATATCTTGCTACTCGGGTACACTAAGCCAACACTCCCTATGAAGTACACATAATGGCATCTCTTTTTTTCCCGCCTTCTAGGAAATTGTACAAAATACCCCCGTAAGGGTTCTTCACCGAAGAAGCCCGTTGGAGCGGAAACGGATTATACATTGGTGAGAGTTGAGACTGATTCCAGCTTTATGTAATCTGTTTCATTGTTCTATTTTTCTTCTTTCAAAAATCACTTTGTGTTTCATTCATCTGTCAATCAGGATGGAGATTGAGAAAGTTGAAGGCAGCTCAAACTATTACTTGTTGCATCTCTGCACTCAGGTACCATCTTGCCAAAGTTAGTAGGTTATTTGTCTCCAAAGTTAGTATCTGTCTATAGACATTCTGATTTTGTATGTCCTAACTGCTGGAAAATTGCAGCATTTGCTGGATGCTTGTGTAAATATCGTCATTAGAAGTGTAGAATAGTTTTCTATTTCCTGTTTGATCGACTGTGATGTGTTTACAGGCAGGAACATACATTAAGGAGTTTGTGCACGGTGATCTTGGACGCACAAATCCGAGGTAACCATCCTTCTTGTCTATATTTAGGTTCCTTGCCATTTATCAGGCATCTCTGGCGCCCTTAAAGAAACATGTAATGCATGTTCAACCGTGAACGTCTCCTCTCAAGCCCCATTCACCATCTTTAGATAAACAACAAATGAATTTACATCCCTGGAGTACAATTTTATTAATTTCTGATGAGCTTCTTTGCGCATGCTTGCGCTCTTGCTATTGCAGTATTGGTTCCATGCTACGTTGCAGAGCCGAGATACTGCAACTCGATGTCACGGACGTTAAGATGGACTTGCTGCAATAGTATGCTGCTGCCACATGATACCATTTGGGGCAATTATATTGGTAGAAGAGGCGCGCTGATAAGCCAAGATTCCCGCGGGAACCGCTGGCAAGTGCGCTAGGAATGACGAATCGTTTTTCTTTTCATCGAGTGTGTAACTGGATGTCAATTGGAAAATGTACAGCAGCCAGGGGAAACCAGCAACAATTTTGAGAAACTGGGGGGAATTTGGCCCCGTTCAGCTCCAATGTTTGCCTGTGCCCAGCAACAATTTAGAGAAAGTTGAGAAACTGAACCATTCGGCCCCAATGCTTTATCTGTTTTGCCACCACGTGTTGTTGTGCTGCTAAACATTTGTATTCCCAGATTTTTTTGACGGAGCTACGGCGGGCTTACGCCGGCCTGAACCATTTCAGATGATATTCATTGAGCAGCATCACATGGACGACAGAACAAATTTGATATTGAGAATTTACTGCAGTGAGGCTGATACTCAATTTCTGGTGTACCTTGTTTCTCCATTTCTTCTACTACCTATGTACCAAAATATAAGACGTTTTTTGCAAACTTTTCGGTTTCCCTTTTTTTTTGAGGTTTGACGCGCTTTCTCTTGCTCAAAGTAGTGTGTTTCATTGGTCTGGTAGGAGCAAGATTTGGAAGGGCGCCTGCAGACTTGGCAAGCTGGCATCCTGTGACGGCTGTACAATACTTGGCCATCCTGCCGCTTCTGCTCTGCATGCATCTTCATGCCGTGACGAGACACGAAAGGAACTTTGCTTTCTGTCCTAAACTAAAAGCGGGAGGTTAACAAAAATGGGGAAATGTGCAAGACATCCTATGCCGCTATGCGTTTCTTCCCTCCCTCGCGTGTGTGCTTCTTTGGAATAACTTGTCCCGGGCGATGTGCTTTCTCCTCCCGGCCTAGCCTCGCCTACCTTGCATGTCCAGTTGTCCACACCAAAGAAAACTTCCTCCAGGGAGCCAAGTTTTGCTCCGTGCCATCCTCTATAAATCGCTGCTCACCCACGCCCAGACAAACCACACAGCTTTCCTTCCCTTTCCCAGCATAGTTCTTGGGCCTTCTCCGCCAACTTCAGCGAGCCTGGTGGTGAGCTCGAGTCCCTCGCCATGGCCTCCACCAAGCTCAGCTTCAAGAGGATGGACAGCGTCGCCGAGACCATGCCCGACGCGCTGCGGCAGAGCCGCTACCAGATGAAGAGGTGCTTCCAGCGCTACGTGTCCAAAGGCCGCAGGCTCCTCAAGAACCAGCAGCTCATGGAGGAGCTCGAGAGGTCGCTCGACGACAAGGTCGAGAAGGAGAAGCTCGTCGAAGGCTTCCTCGGCTACATCATTTGTTCCACCCAGGTTAGTTGTTATTTCGCTTTGAAATTGCCCAATTCACTTCTGTTGACAGGAGAGCCTATTAAATTTTTTCTATCATTATTATGCTTGCAGGAAGCAGTAGTGCTACCACCGTTCGTCGCGTTCGCCGTCAGAATGAACCCAGGCATCTGGGAGTACGTCAAGGTTCACGCCGATGATCTGTCGGTCGAAGGAATCACGCCGTCCGAGTACCTCAAGTTCAAGGAGACGTTATACGATGAGAAATGGTATGTACATTTCCTGATATGATCTAAGCTTCAGATGGATGAGAAATGCAATTTGATTCTATCTATGTACTAGCTGTGAAACTGAAAAAGAAAATTGTTTGTTCATGTGAATTTCAGGGCCAAGGATGACAACTCGCTCGAGGTTGATTTCGGCGCTCTTGACCTCTCAACACCTCGTCTGACACTTCCCTCGTCCATAGGGAACGGGATGCAGTTCGTCTCCAAGTTCATGTCTTCGAAGCTGAATGGCAAGCCTGAAAGCATGAAGCCGTTGCTCGACTATTTACTCACTCTGAACTACCGCGGAGAGGTAAGGATATCAGCCACTCACACCACACAGATTATCGAAATTAACAGACTGGTCAGACTTATGTATCCTTGCAAACATGCAGAAGCTGATGGTTAACGACACAATCGACACGGTGAACAAGCTTCAGACAGCGCTGCTCCTCGCAGAAGTTTTTGTCAGTGGGCTGCCAAAATTCACACCATATTTGAAATTTGAACAAAGGTAATGTACTGCCAAATTAAGCGGCATAAAAATCTAGGGTGCCAAAAATGCCTAAGGTTTATTTACAATGGTCCTGCAGATTTCAAGAGTGGGGATTGGAGAAAGGGTGGGGTGAAAATGCCGAGAGGTGCAAGGAGACGTTGAATTTCCTATCTGAAGTTCTCCAGGCGCCGGATCCTATCAACATGGAGAAGTTCTTCAGCAGGGTTCCATCCATATTTAACATTGTTGTCTTCTCTATCCATGGTTACTTTGGCCAAGAGAAGGTTCTAGGCTTGCCAGACACCGGCGGTCAGGTATCAATATCATCAAATCGTAGGAAATAATACTCTGATCAGCTTATATCATACTCTGAAGGCATGGTTTCTCCATAACAGGTTGTCTACATCCTGGACCAAGTCAGGTCCATGGAAGAGGAGCTTCTGCAAAGAATCAAGCTGCAGGGTTTGCATATAACACCAAAGATTCTTGTGGTAAATCTATTTACACTGTGATCGTAGCCGTTCCTGCTATCTCTGTATTTGTAGAACTTGATAAACTAATGTCTACTCTTGTGCTGAAGCTAACAAGACTGATACCAGATTCCAAAGGCACAAAGTGTAATGTGGAGCTTGAACCAGTTGAAAACACAAAATATTCACACATACTACGTGTGCCGTTCAAGACTGAAGATGGGAAGGATTTGCGCCAGTGGGTTTCCCGGTTCGACATTTACCCTTACCTGGAGAGATATGCTCAGGTTTGCCACCTACGAATTATTAATCATCAGCACTCTTGTCTCTTGTGTTAAGGAATCTTGAGTAAAATTTCAACGCGATGCAATTTCAGGATGCCTCTACCAAAATTCTTGACATTCTAGAGGGCAAACCAGACTTGATCATTGGCAACTACACCGATGGCAACTTGGTGGCGTCCCTCATGTCGAGCAAACTAGGAGTCACACAGGTGAGAAAATATCTAATCAAATAGGATTCCTCAGGATTTATTTTGCCACCAATCACAGCTTATGTTACACCCTAAATGATCTTCCTGACAGGGAACGATAGCGCATGCTCTCGAAAAGACGAAGTATGAGGACTCGGATACCAAGTGGAGAGAGCTGGACCAGAAGTACCACTTCTCCTGTCAATTCACTGCTGATATGATTGCCATGAACACTACTGACTTTATCATCACTAGCACATACCAAGAAATCGCTGGAAGGTCTGTATACTGAATCTTATTGTAATAACTTCAGTGCTCGAAGTACTTACTCCTAGAACTTCTTAACATAAATAAGTGTGATGCAGCAAAGAGAAGCCTGGCCAGTATGAACACCACTATGCATTCACAATGCCCGGCCTTTGCCGCTACGCCACGGGCATCAATGTCTTCGACCCGAAGTTCAACATTGCTGCACCTGGCGCCGATCAGTCCGTCTACTTCCCCTTCACACAGAAGCAGAAGCGGCTGACAGCTTTACACCCACAGATTGAGGAGTTGCTGTACAGTAAGGAGGACGCAGATGAACACATGTAAGTTCCTTACAAACACTGAAACACACATACTTTCATTTGATCAGATGAAGTTGCTAACTGTTGTGACGCTGCCAAATCAGAGGGTATCTGGCAGACAGAAGTAAGCCAATCATCTTCTCGATGGCGAGGCTGGACAAGGTGAAGAACATCACCGGACTAGTCGAGTGGTATGGTCAGAACAAGAAGGTCAGGGACCTCGTGAACCTCGTCGTCGTTGCAGGTCTCCTGAATGCTGCACAGTCCAAGGACCGGGAAGAGATAGACGAGATCAACAAGATGCACAATTTGATCGACAAGTACCAACTGAAAGGACAGATCCGCTGGATCAAGGCTCAAACTGACCGTGTCCGTAACGGAGAGCTGTACCGTTACATTGCAGATACAAAGGGTGCATTTGTTCAGGTATACAATGAGCTACAAAACTAATTGCTCGATCATGAACAATATATGCCTGCATCCTCTGAAGTGGATGAAACCTCAACTCTAGCCTTTTCTTTCTTTCTTGAAATAAAACCTCAACACTAGCCTTTTCTTTGGTTTCAGCCTGCTCTCTATGAAGCATTTGGGCTAACAGTCATCGAGGCGATGAACTGCGGGCTGCCAACCTTCGCGACAAACCAAGGAGGGCCGGCAGAGATCATCGTCGATGGGGTCTCGGGTTTCCACATAAACCCAATGAACGGCAGGGAGGCAGGCACCAAGATTGCAGACTTCTTCCAGAAGTGCAAGGAAGACCCAGGCTACTGGAACAAGATGTCCACTGCCGGGCTTCAGCGCATCTACGAATGGTAGGCATCGACTTTTATCCTACCTCAGGAATGGTCTTCCTATCACCTGGTAAGAATACTAACCATGTGTACACGATGGCAGCTACACATGGAAGATCTACGCAACTAAAGTGCTGAACATGGGGTCAATGTATGGCTTCTGGAGGACTCTGAACAAGGAAGAGAGAGTGGCCAAACAACGCTACCTGCAGATGTTCTACAACCTTCAGTTCAGGAATCTGGTGAGTCTATGATCTGATATACATCTGATGCAGTGGCCAGTGCACAATGCAAACAAGATGATAGCCAAAGGAGGTCTGACGATCAATGACCATATCATCTTCTTCTTTTTTTCAGGTGAAGACCGTCCCCAGAGTAGGGGAGCAGCCTCCGAGAGCCGCAGCCACGACAGGCGCGGCGGCAGAGCGTAACCAAATCGTGGCAAGGCCGAGAGAAAGGCAAGTGTGCGCACTCTTACGAAATTTACTGAGGAAAGACCGGGGAAGCAACTGACTGACCCGTTTGTTGTTTGGGGTTTGGGTGCTGCTGCAGAAAGCCGCAGGGTCGGGTCCAGAGGTTAGTCACTGCTCGGTTCTTCTTCCTTCCAGCAATGCATGAAACAATCTGTAGAACAATACAGTGAAAAGTGCTATATTAGATCGAGCATGCGTGCTGACCTTTGAATGCTTCCTTTATTTGTGTTCTCAGGATGATGACCAGCCTGCTCGGGCCGAAGCCGCCGACTTATGAACAGAACGGCTACA
This sequence comes from Triticum aestivum, assembly GCF_018294505.1. Lineage (NCBI taxonomy): Eukaryota > Viridiplantae > Streptophyta > Magnoliopsida > Poales > Poaceae > Triticum > Triticum aestivum. Next base: position 618,135,148 of record NC_057798.1, read on the forward strand.
GATGAACTATAATTGTACTCTGGAGCAAGATGCTCGCAGCTCGATTCATTCCATTTATGGCATAGTGTGAAGTGATTGGTGTGGGATTTGTATACGTGTAGTGTGTGGATCTTTATTGCATCGGTTGTTGTTTGGAAACATGTAACAAAGATAAAAAATGCCCATGGCAACAACTGATAATAATACAATGATTGAAGATTTGTTCTACGCCGAGAATCTACTTGGCACAAGGTCTCAAATTTTAACAAACTTAAATGAGATATCAATTTGCCTTGTGCAATCATTATCCGCCCCGCGTAAGCACTCCAACTTACAATGTATGAATACAATTGCTTCTAAAACATGTTTAAACATAGAAATGGAAACTCCTTGGAATCGCTGAAGACAACAAACAGAAAATATTTCTATACAATCAAATTCTACCGGGAGACAGTTGTAAATCAATGTATTGACCAGCCAAACACATTTTGCAAATTCGACAATGCCACTCAGATTTTCACCATACTTTCGGTTCAGATGGATGCAAGAAACCGTAGCACCCTTCTAGGCCAGAGCCTGTACAAAACTGCAACGGTCCATGATGCATCACATGATTCCAATTTCTTCCAGCGCAGAGCAGCTTGCCCCCCACCAGATCCATGATCCATCTGAGCAAACAGGGAGACCTGCGCCGCCGCCTCACAACCACCCCTGAAACCAAAACCATCGTCACGCCTCCGCATTTTCTATCCCACCGCCTAGCCCTCAGCCATGAGATATTTCAGGAAGGATTTGTTTTCAGGCAAAAGCTGCATTGTCAATATTTTTTAGCAGCAGCAGCAGTACTACAGAGTGTAACCTCAAGTGCTTGATACCTCGATTCATCACCATTACTACTTTTCGCTACAATCACAATGACCAGATGAAAAATTCACAAAGATTACGGAAGACATAGACAGCAGAAAATGGCATAATCATCCTGTATTAGCCCAACTGTTCAAAATTCAAGTACTAACATGCCCCAAACATAACTAAGTACAACATGAACTTGGACAAAATCTCTCTAATCAAAAGCAAACCCTCAGAATATACATTGCATTGATTTGTTGATTATTAGCTGAGAAGCTTGAGTATTTGGTTCAAGCTATGCCACACATCATTTCACTCCACGGACAAAGATACTGAGGCAGCTGCAGTTCTGTTCCATTGGATGCCTGCGTGTTAAGGCACGTTATTGTTCCATGAATTATGAAAGCCACAGGCGCCTACTAAAGCCATGGAAACTCACCTTAGAATCCATATCAATCGGTACGAAACTGGGACTGTATCCTCACTCAGTTGCCTGCACATGATAATCACAACTCAGGTGAGACAACAAACCCCTAGAGTAGTCATAATTCATACACCACCCTTCTGCTTTCCAAGTTAAATTACAGGAAAATATCCAGAATCATCACTTCGGGATTAATTTCTGTTGGAAAATATTTTCATTAAAGATACTCCCTCCGTCCCATAATGTGAGGGAGTATTAAATAAATGTGATGCAATTGCCGATTGTTGAGGTTTGCCCCCATTCTCTTTCTATTCTTTTGCAGATGCCGGTGATGTATTGATTACCGTCAGTTCTTTGTAGACAACATTTATGCAACATAATTACAAAATAACATGTTATAATGCTAAAGGCAACAGACTCAATGAACCAAGAAAATATGGGGCACAAATAAGAAATATATTCGAAAAACAAGTAGCATATAGGATTATATGAACAAACCTTGTTCAGAGGGTTGTCTGGGGATTTCTTCCATAGCTTCCATATCATATCTTTGTACTGTTTCAGTGTTAGGCCTGGCTTTTCTTCCTTCAGCCTAGGGAGCTCTGCCTCTTCAAATGCCTATCATAAAGATAATTCGGAATGTACTTAAGCAACAGATCTCCAATGAGCATAAGTTCCAACCATAGCATACCACATGAAACTAAATGACTCATTAAGAGTACAATAAATAGAATCCAATGTAGGCTTTGCAAAGTAAAATGGCACATAAGCAGAACACTCTTGTAAGTGAAATGATTAAAATTCATCTACCAATCAGAAGTTTGTGTTTGAACTTTGAACTAAGGTACCCGTAAAACTGTAAGACTAAATGCATTAGTACATCAAATATTGTCTGTGAGGTTGGCAGTGTTAGTGGTAGGATGTTGCCCTCCCCAATTAGCTAATTGTCCCTGTGGATGAATTTCCCCTTATGGTCTTCAGCTTATGGGTTTTTAGCATACAATACAATAACAAACCAATAACACCATACAAGATACTACACTCATTATGTAGGATATCAAATACCAACTCATTTCATCCTCTCTGGAGAGATTATACAACTTTGATTGCTCACGTCTCTAATCGTGTTCATGGAACATCCAACAATTGTAAACAAGTACCATAGGGCTCATCCGCACAGTTAGTACCAGAAGAAGTCACTATTGGGCATTCTCACAATTCATATCGAAACTATAACTATCATTGTTAGCAGACCTAATGCGCATGGAACAATAAAATCATACCGTGGTTTGGTTGACCTACACTCCTTAGCACAGATTTTTGTGTATGTGTGTGATTATAATGCAATCATCAAATTTTCAAACTTGCGCAGCAGTTCAGTAAGCAAATCTAAACTTTGGACAAACACTAAAATATGTACCTTGAATGATGCCTTGAGGCGGCGCTCAGGATGCCTGTCTGCCGGCAAGGCCGCGTCTGTGTCAACAAGCGACAACCGCACGATGGCCTCGTCGACGCCCGAGGCCTCGATGATGGAGTCGTCCCTGTTGGTGTTGGCGACGAGGACGACGCGCTCGTACTCCTCCTCCTCGGCGGTGCGCGCGGCGCGCTTCTTGGCGGCCTCGGCCTCGCGCTCGAGGCGCAGGCGCTCCTCCTCGCGGCGGCGCACGAGCTCGGCCTCGGTGACCTTGGGGGCCGGGGCGCCGACGCGGTTGGCCTTGCGGGCGTCCGTCTTGGACACGGCGGAGGCGACGGCGGCGGCCTCGGCCTCGGCGAGGCGGCGGTTCTCGGCCTTGCGGGCGGCGGCCTCGGCGCGCTTCTCGGCCTCCTCCTCGCGGCGGCGCGCGGCGCGGGACTTGGACCCCTCGGCCTCGCGCCAGTACTCCTCCTCCTTGGCGCGCTCGGCGCGCTGGCGGCGGTCCGACTCCTCGGCGGAGCGGCGCTCGCGGGCGGCCTCCGCCTTGGAGTTGACGCCCATCTTCTTCGGCATCGCGGGCGGCGCTCGGGATTCTGCGCTCGATCGGCGGCGCGGCGCGGCGTGGGGAATTTGGGGGAAGTTGATGGTCTGGATCGGGATTTCGGGAAGGTTTGGCTGTCTAGGGCTCGGGTCTGGGGTCCTCTATGCGTGAATGGCGTACTCTGTACGCGTGTTGCTTATCAGGTTCTTTTGCAGTAGGAAACGCGTTCCAGAGTCTTCTAGATGTACAGCTCGTATGGACGCGCAGAGTCGTCGAGGATCAAATAAGTTTTTTTCTTTTCAAAAAAAATCATTTGAACTTATTAAAATTTCAACGATGTTTAACTGCCATATTTTCTAAATTCCAATAATAACTTCTAGTGAATCTTTTTTTTAAGAAAAATTTCAATCTATTCATCTTTAATCATGGTAGTACAACGAACATCAGAAATAATAATAATCTGTCAAAAAACATCAGAAATAATAAAAAGTGCATTCATGTCCGTAGACCACCTGGCGAGGACTACAAGCACTGAAGCGAGCCGAAGGCGCGCCGCCATCATCGCCCCTCCCTTGCCTGGGTCGGGCAAAACTTGCTGTAGTTGACAGTCGAGAAGTCGTCGTGCTAAGTCCTCATAGGACCAGCGCACCAGAACAACAATTGCCGCCGTTGAAGAGCAACGTAGATCAGAAGGAAATCTGAAGACACACAGACGTAGACGAACTACAACCAGATCCGAGCAAATCCACCAATGACAGATCCGCCAGAGACGCAACTCCACATGCCCATCGACGATCCTAGACGCACCATCGAGATGGGGGCTAGGCGGGGAGAACCTTATTTCATCTTTAAGGAGACGGCCTCCGTTTTGTCTTTTCGAGCAGGATACAAACCCAAACAAAACTCAAAGCAACATCTAAAAACGAAGCCCTTCCGCTGGCAATGGCCAAGATCAACCGCGCTGCCATGGCCCTAAGGCCACCAAAAACGAGGCAGACCGGTGGCGACAACCTTTAGTGAATCTTATTCCTTGATGTGGCACCTAGAAAACAAAGGTCACCCCCACCCCCCACCCCCAAAAAAGTCACCACTCTACTAGCTCATTGTATCATGTGATTTGTTTTAGAGGAGTTCATCCCATTTTATATTCTTGTTGTGGCGAGTCTAAAGGTCCATCTAAAATTCACATCTTTGGTTGTTTTCTTATGATAAGTTGATGACTAGATATAACCTTAGGAAAGGGCACAAAACTAACCCATTTAATGGTGGTGGTTTTTTGTGGCGAGGATCTATACGTCTCCATCATATCTATTTTCCTAAACTCCTTTTCCCTTGTTTTGGACTCTAACTTGCATGATTTGAATGGAACTAACCCGGACTGACATTGTTTTCAGCAGAATTGCCATGGTGTTGTTTTTGTGTAGAAATAAAAGTTCTGGATTAACCTGAAAATTTACGAAGAATATTTTTGAAATTAATAAAAAATACTGGCACAAGAATTATCCAGAGGGGGCCACCCAGAGGCCACAAGCCCTGGGGGCGTGCCCACCCCCTGGGGCGCGCCCTGCAGGCTTGTGGGCCCCCTGGAGCCCCTCTGATCTCAACTCCAACTCCATATAACCCTATTCGGGGAGAAAAAATTCAGAGAGAAGAGTTCATCATGTTTGACGATACGGAGCCGCCGCCGCCTCCTATTCTTCATCGGGAGGGCTAATCTGGAGTCCGTTCGGGGCTCCGAAGAGGGGGATTCGTCGCCATCATCACCACCAACCTTCCTCCATCACCAATTTTATGATGCTTACCGCCGTACGTGAGTAATTCCATCATAGGCTTGCTGGTCGATGATGGGTTGGATGAGATTTATCATGTAATCGAGTTAGTTTTATTAGGATTTGATCCCCAGTCTCCACTATGTTCTGAGAATGATGTTGTTATGACTTTGCTATGTTTAATGCTTGTCATTAGGGCCCGAGTGCCATGCTTTCAGATCTGAACCTATTATGTTTTCATGAATATATGTGTGTTCTTGATCCTATCTTGCAAGTTGTAGACACCTAATACGAGTTATGATTCGCATACCCCAAGGTGACAATAATTGGGATTCTTTCCGTTGATTACCGTAGTTTGAGGAGTTCATGTATTCACTAAGTGCTAATGCTTTGGTCCGGTTATCTATTAAAAGGAGACCTTAATATCCCTTAGTTTCCGTTAGGACCCCATTGCCACAGGAGGGTAGGACAAAAGATGTCATGCAAGTTCTTTTCCATAAGCATGTATGACTATATACGAAATACATGCCTACATTATATTGATGAATTGGAGCTAGTTCTGTGCCACCCTATGTTATGACTGTTGCATGATGAATGCCATCGACATAATTATCCATCATTGTTCCATTGCCTATGAGCTTTTCACATATTGATCGTTGCTAAGTTACTTTTTCGTTGTTACTGTTACAATCATCACAAAACTGTTACAATTACTTTTGTCATCGTTACCGTTACTTCCATACTACTTTGCTACTAAAAGCTTTGTTGCAGATATTAAGTCTTTCAGGTGTGGTTGAATTGACAACTCAGCTGCTAATATTTGGAAATATTCTTTGGCTCCCCTTGTGTCGAATCAATAAATTTGGGTTGAATACTCTAACCTCGAAACTGTTGCGATCCCCTATACTTGTGGGTTATCAAGACCTTTTTCTGGCACCGTTGACGGGGAGCATAGCTCTATTCTCTGAGTCACTTGGGATTTATATCTGTTGATCACTATGAAGAATTTGAAAGATACCAAAACCAAGATCCATCCCTCTAATACGAGGGGAGGTAAGGAACTGCCATCTAGCTCTGCACTTGATTCACCTTCTGTTATGAGTAAATTTGTGACACCACCACATGCTATTCATTCTGATATGTCGCAAGTAATTGATGATGCTACTTCTGCAATGCATGATGCTTATGATGTTACTATTGTTGTGGAACGCAGTAATAATTCAAAAATTTCCTACGTGTCACCAAGATCAATCTAGGCGATGCTAGCAACGAGAAAGAGGGAGTGCATCTTCATACCATTGAAGATCGCTAAGCAGAAGTGTTCCAAGAACACGGTTGATGGAGTCGTACTCGCGGCGATTCAAATCGCGGAAGATCCGATCCAATCGCCGAACGGATGGCGCCTCCGCGTTCAACACACGTACAACCCGGGGACGTCTCCTCCTTCTTGATCCAGCAAGAGGGAGGAGAAGTTGAGGGATAACTCCGGCAGCACGACGACGTGGTGGCGATGGAACTCGTGGTTCTCTGGCAGAGCTTCGCTAAGCACTACGGAGGAGGAGAGAGGTGTAGGAAGGAGAGGAAGGGCAGCACCAGGGCGTTTCCGGGTGCGGCTTCCCTCTGTCTCCCTCACTATATATAGGGGGAAGGGGGAGGAGGAGGCGCCCTAGGGTTTCCCCTAGGAGGGGGCGGCGGATAAGGCAGATTGGATCTCCCTAGGGAAACCCTAGGGAGACTTGCCCCCCAAGCCAAGCAGGTGGTGGCTGAAGGAAATATGCCCTAGAGGCAATAATAAAGTTATTATTTATTTCCTTATATCATGATAAATGTTTATTATTCATGCTAGAATTGTATTAACCGGAAACATAATACATGTGTGAATACATAGACAAACATAGTGTCACTAGTATGCCTCTACTTGACTAGCTCGTTTATCAAAGATGGTTATGTTTCCTAGCCATGGACAAAAGAGTTGTCATTTGATTAATGGGATAACATCATTAGAAGAATGATGTGATTGACTTGACCCATTCTGTTAGCCTTAGCACTTGATCGTTTAGTATGTTGCTACTGCTTTCTTCATGACTTATACATGTTCCTATGACTATGAGATTATGCAACTCCCGTTTACCGGAGGAACACTTTGTGTGCTACCAAACGTCACAACGTAACTAGGTGATTATAAAGGAGCTCTACAGGTGTCTCCGAAGGTACATGTTGGGTTGGCGTATTTCAAGATTAGCATTTGTCACTCCGATTGTCGGAGAGGTATCTCTGGGCCCTCTCGGTAATGCACATCACTATAAGCCTTGCAAGCAATGTAGCTAATGAGTTAGTTACGGAATGATGCATTACGTAACGAGTAAAGAGACTTGCTGGTAACGAGATTGAACTAGGTATTGGATACCGACGATCGAATCTCAAGCAAGTAACATACCGATGACAAAGGGAACAGCGTATGTTGTTATGCGGTTTGATCGATAAAAGATCTTCGTAGAATATGTAGGAGCCAATATGAGCATCCAGGTTCCGCTATTGGTTATTGACCGGAAACTGTTCTAAGTCATGTCTACATAGTTCTCGAACCCGTAGGGTCCGCACGCTTAACGTTACGATGACAGTTGTATTATGAGTTTATAGTTTTTGATGTACCGAAGGTTGTTCGGAGTCCCGGATGTGATCACGGACATGACGAGGAGTCTCGAAATGGTCGAGACATAAATATTGATATATTGGAAGCCCATATTTGGATATCGGAATCGTTCCGGGTGAAATCGGGATTTTACCGGAGTACCGGGGGTTACCGGACCCCCCCCCCCCCAGGGGGTTAATGGGCCTACATGGGCCCTAAGGGAGAAGAGGAGGGCCGGCCAGGGCAGGCCGCATGCCCCCCTCCCCCTAGTCCGAATAGGACAAGGAAGGGGGGGGCGGTGCCCCCCTTTCCTCTTTCCCCCTTCCCCCTTCCTTCTTCAACAAGGCAAGAGGGGGGAGTCCTACTCCCGGTGGGAGTAGGACTCCTCCAGACGCACCCCTAGGGGCCGACCGCACCTCCCCCCTCCCTCCTTTATATATGAGGGCAGGGGGGCACCTCATGACACACAAGTTGATCTTCGTGATCGTTCCTTAGCCGTGTGCGGTGCCCCCCTCCACCATATTCCACCTCGGTCATATCGTTGCGGTGCTTATGTGAAGCCTTGCGTCGGTAGAACATCATCATCATCACCACGCCGTCGTGCTGACGGAACTCTTCCCTGACACTCTGCTGGATCGGAGTCCGGGGATCGTCATCGAGCTGAAGGTGTGCTGAACTCGGAGGTGCCGTACGTTCGGTACTTGGATCGGTCGGATCGTGAAGACGTACGACTACATCAACCACATTGTTATAACGCTTCCGCTTTCGGTCTACGAGGGTACGTGGACAATACTCTTCCCTCTCGTTGCTATGCATCACCATGATCTTGCGTGTGCGTAGGATTTTTTTTGAAATTACTACGTTCCCCAACAGTGGCATCCAAGCCTAGGTTTTATGCGTAGATGTTATATGCACGAGTAGAAAACAAGTGAGTTGTGGGCGATACAAGTCATACTGCTTACCAGCATGTCATACTTTGGTTCGACGGTATTGTTGGATGAAGCGGCCCAGACCGACATTACACGTACGCTTACGCGAGACTGGTTCTACCGACATGCTTTGCACACAGGTGGCTGGCGGGTGTCAGTTTCTTCAACTTTAGTTGAACCGAGTGTGGCTACGCCCGATCCTTGCGAAGGTTAAAACATCACTAACTTCACGAACTATCGTTGTAGTTTTGATGCGTAGGTAAGAACGGTTCTTGCTCAGCCCGTAGCAGCCACGTAAAACTTGCAACAACAAAGTAGAGGACGTCTAACTTGTTTTTGCAGGGCATGTTGTGATGTGATATGGTCAAGACGTGATGCTATATTTTATTGTATGAGATGGTCATGTTTTGTAACCGAAGTTATAGGCAACTGGCAGGAGCCATATGGTTGTCGCTTTATTGTATGAAATGCAAACGCCCTGTAATTGCTTTACTTTATCACTAAGCGGTAGCGATAGTTGTAGAATCAATAGATGGCATAACGACAACGATGCTATGATGGAGATCAAGGTGTCACGCCGGTGACGATGGTGATCACAACGGTGCTTCGGAGATGGAGATCACAAGCACAAGATGATGATGGCCATATCATATCACTTATATTGATTGCATGTGATGTTTATCTTTTATGCATCTTATCTTGCTTTGATTGACGGTAGCATTTTAAGATGATCTCTCACTAATTATCAAGAAGTGTTCTCCCTGAGTATGCACCGTTGCGAAAGTTCTTCGTGCTGAGACACCACGTGATGATCGGGTGTGATAGGCTCTATGTTCAAATACAACGGGTGCAAAACAGTTGCACACACGGAATGCTCAGGTTAAACTTGACGAGCCTAGCATATACAGATATGGCCTCGGAACACGGAGACCGAAAGGTCGAACGTGAATCATATAGTAGATATGATCAACATAGTGATGTTCACCATTGAAACTACTCCATCTCACATGATGATCGGACATGATTTAGTTGATTTGGATCACGTGATCACTTAGATTACTAGAGAGATGTCTGTCTAAGTGGGAGTTCTTAAGTAATATGATTAATTGAACTTAAATTTATCATGAACTTAGTCCTGGTAGTATTTTGCAAATTATGTTGTAGATCAATAGCTCGCGTTGTTGCTTTCATATGTTTATTTTGATATGTTCCTAGAGAAAAATTGTGTTGAAAGATGTTAGTAGCAATGATGCGGATTGAATCTGTGATCTGAGGTTTGTCCTCATTGCTACACAAAAGAATTATGTCCTTAATGCACCGCTAGGTGACATACCTATTGCAGGAGCAGATGCAGACGTTATGAACGTTTGGCTAGCTCAATATGATGACCACTTGATAGTTTAGTGCACCATGCTTAACGGCTTAGAATCGGGACTTCAAAGACGTTTTGAACGTCATGGACCATATGAGATGTTCCAGGAGTTGAAGTTAATATTTCAAGCAAATACCTGAGTTGAGAGATATGAAGTCTCCAACAAGTTCTATGCCTAAAAGATGGAGGAGAATCGCTCAACTAGTGAGCATGTGCTCAGATTGTCTGGGTACTACAATTGCTTGAATCAAGTGGGAGTTAATCTTCCAGATAAGATAGTGATTGACAGAGTTCTCTAGTCACCATCACCAAGTTAGTAGAACTCTGTGATGAACTATAGTATGCAAGGGATGACGAAAACGATTCCCGAGCTCTTCGTGATGTTGAAATCGACGAAGGTAGAAATCAAGAAAGAGCATCAAGTGTTGATGGTTGACAAGATCACTAGTTTCAAGAAAAGGGCAAAGGGAAAGAAAGGGAACTTCAAGTAGAATGGCAAGCAAGTTGTCACTCCCGCGAAGAAGCCCAAAGCTGGACCAAAGCCTGAAACTGAGTGCTTACACTGCAAAGGAAATGGTCACTGGAAGCGGAAATGCCCTGAATATTTAGTGGATAAGAAGGACGGCAAAGTGAACAAGGGTATATTTGATATACAGGTTATTGATGTGTACCTTACTAGTGTTTATAGTAGCCCCTGAGTATTTGATACTTGTTCGGTTGCTAAAAAATTAGTAACTCGAAATAGGAGTTACAGAATAAACAGAGACTAGTTGAGGGTGAAGTGACGATGTGTGTTGGAAGTGGTTCCAAGATTGATATGATCATCATCGCACACTCCCTATACTTTTGGGATTAGTGTTAAACCTAAATAGATGTTATTTGGCATTTGCGTTGAGCATAAATATGATTTGATCATGTTTATTGCAATATGGTTATTCATTTAAAGTCAGAGAATAATTGTTGTTCTGTTTACATGAATAAAACCTTGATGGTTATACACCCAATGAAAATAGTTTATTGGATCTCGATCGTAGTGATACACACATTCATAATATTGATGCCAAAAGATGCAAAGTTAATAATGATAGTGCAAGTTATTTGTGGCACTGCCGTTTGGGTCATATCGGTGTAAAGCGCATGAAAAAACTCCATAAAGATGGATTTTTGGAATCACTTGGTTATGAATCATTTGATGCTTGCGAACCGTGCCTTTTGGGCAAGATGACTAAAACTCCATTCTTCGGAACAATGGAACGAGCTACTGACTTGTTGGAAATAATACATACTGATGTATGCAGACCAATGAGTATTAAGGCTCGTGGCGGGTATCGTTATTTTCTGACCTTCACAGATGATTTGAGCAGATATGGGTATATCTTCTTGATGAAACATAAGTCTGAAATAGTTGAAAGGTTCAAAGAATTTTAGAGTGAAGTGGAAAATCATCGTAACAAGAAACTAAAGTTTCCGCGTCTGATCATGGAGATGAATATTTGAGTTACGAGTTTGGTCTTCAATTAAAACAATGTGGAATAGTTTCACAGCTCACGCCACCTGGAACACCACAACATTATGGTGTGTCCGAACGTCGTAACTGCACTTTATTGGATATGGTGCGATCTATGATGTCTCTTATCGGTTTACCACTATCATTTTGGGGTTATGCATTAGAGACAGCTGCATTCACATTAAATAGGGCACCATCTAAATCCGTTGAGACAACACCGTATGAACTATGGTTTAGCGATAAACCTAAGCTGTTGTTTCTTAAAGTTTGAGATTGTGATGCTTATGTGAAAAAGTTTCAGCATGATGAGCTCAAACCCAAACCAGAGAAGTGTGTCTTCATAGAATACCCAAAAGAGACTATTGGGTACACCTTCTATCACAGATCCGAAGGCAAGATCTTTGTTGCTTAATATGGATCCTTTCTAGAGAAGGAGTTTCTCTCGAAAGAAGTGAGTGGGAGGAAAGTAGAACTTGATGAGGTAACTGTACCTGCTCCCTTATTGGAAAGTAGTTCATCACAGAAATCAGTTTGTGATTCCTACACCAATTAGTGAGGAAGCTAATGATGATGATCATGAAACTTCAAATCAAGTTACTATAGAACCTCGTAGGTTTTCCAGAGTACGGTCTGCACCAGTGTGGTACGGTAATCCTATTCTAGAAGTCATGTTACTAGACCATGATAAACCTACAAACTATGAGGAAGCAATGATGAGCCCAGATTCCGCGAAATGGCTGGAGGCCATGAAATCTGAGATAGGATCCATGTATGAGAACAAAGTGTGGACTTTGGTGGACTTGACCGATGATCGGCAAGCCATAGAAAATAAATGGATCATCAAGAGGAAGACGAACATTGATAGTAGTGTTACTATCTACAAAGCTCGACTTGTCGCAATTTTTTTTCCGACAAGTTCAAGGTGTTGAATATGATGACATTTTCTCACTCGTATGGATGCTTAAGTCTGTCCGAATCATGTTAGCAATTGCCACATTTTATGAAACCTGGCAAATGGATGTCAAAACTGCATTCCTTGATGGATTTATTAAAGAAGAGTTGCATATGATGCAACCAGAAAGTTTTGTTAATCCTAAAGATGCTAACAAAATGTGCAAGCTCCAGCAATCCATCTATGGACCGGGGCAAGCATCTCGGAGTTGGAATATACACTTTGATGAGTTGATCAAAGCATATGGTTTTATACAGACTTTTGGAGAAGCCTGTATTTACAAGAAAGTGAGTGGGAGCTCTGTAGCATTTCTAAATACTATATGTATGTCAGGTCCCCGATCCTAAGTCACACCGATCTAGCATGTAACACTTCATATCACTTTGCGGCCTCACGCACGGTATTCCCACGGGTGCCACCTTACCTGGCCCGGGACCATTTGCGCCTTTTGGCTCACGTATATGATAGTGCCGCTAGCATCCATATGACAAAGAACCCGGGCTGACATGGCTAGTCGTGAACCCAAAGTGGCACTAACTTACAGGGACATGCATACATGACCCAACAACGAACGTGTCGGTCATCAGCGAGTGAATCCGGGCTGTAGCAACTGGGCTAGCAGGACTCCGGTAAACCGGGCTGTAGCGGGCTAACAGGACTCCGGTACTCATCGCGTGACATTTCCCTGAAGGGACAGACACAGGAACGAAGAAGGACACATGCCGGCCAGCCTAAGTGTTCCAGAGCAGTAGCAAGCTACCATGGCTCAGTGGAAGCACTAGGAGACATTTTCCGGTAAGAGAGGCTACTAAGGATAAACAACTAGATAGTCAGATCCCACACATACCAAGCATTTCAATAGCATACACACAATATGCTCGATATGTGCAAATACAACATGGCATCACAACATGACTCTACAACTCAAGTATTTCATTCAATAGGCTCCGAGGAGCGAGATGTTACAATCATGGGTCTCACGACCCAACAATCAGAGCATACAAGTCAAAGCACAAGCGGAAGCTTAACATGTCTGGGTACAGACATCTATAAATGAAAAAGGCTGAGAAGCCTGACTATCTACCAGATCCTGCCGATGGCACAAGATCGTAGCTGAGGTAACAAGCTAAACGTCGAAGTCCACGCGGAACTACTAGTGAGACTGAAGTCTCTCTGCAAAAACATAAAATAGGCAAACATGAGTACAAATGTACCCAGGAAGACTTACATCAGATCTAACTACATATGCATCATTACCAACAAAGGGGATGGTGGGGTTTAACTGCAGCAAGCTAGCTTTGACTCGGTGGCTATCCTGAACTACGACTGCAAGCGACTCTTTGAGGTGGCGCACACGAGTCCACATATTCACCATATCAATACACCACTATGGATCCGCTCCCGTCTCCCTACGAGAACGCCATCCATAGCACTCACGCTTATCTTGCGCACTTTAAAGTATCCACTTTCACTTGTCTACGAACTGTATAGGCAACCCACAAGTCCTTTACCGCGAACACGGCTATTCGAATAGATGATGTTAACCCTGCAGGGGTGTACTTCTTCATACATGTTTCCACCACTTAGCGTCTGCACACGACATGTGCTCGGCAGACTTCAAGCGAAAGCCGACGTGGGTGTAGACCACGACCTACCTAAACACTCAAGTCTCTAGTCCAGGTTTATCGCCTATTCAGGTTCCATCCGCGAGGAGATCCGGCCGGGGTTTCGCTCACAGCCCCAAACGATGTGAACAGGGTTCCCGAGACACCAAACGGGCGCCCCGTACACCGTGCCACGGTGTATCTACCGCATCACAGCCCACCCCTCGGGTCAGCGCTGCCCACGGCCTCCAACACATATCCTACAAACACCAGAAACTAGTTGCAACTCCTGGACAGAGGACAAGGGTGAATAAGAAGTCGAGCGGGGTCATATTTCAGGGCCCAATGCATGGTAGTAGCTGAATCATGGATCACAAACACAGAACTCAGTTCCTAAGGACGGCTTCAATGAGACAACCCACCATGTACTCCTACACGGCATCTCACCGCTACCTTTACCAAATCGTGTTCACACACTTAGCTCACACACAACAGGACATGTTCACACACCTCTGACTCATTCTCGATGAATCAGACCTGACTCAACTATAAGCAGTAGCAGGCATGACGAACAAACATGAATGAGTAGGCACAACCGAGCTCAAACAACTCCTACTCATACTAGTGGGTTTCATCTATTTACTATGGCAATGACAGGTCATGCAGAGGATAAAGGGGTTCAGCTACTGCAACAAGTAACAAATGACTCGTTGTTGTCCTAATGCAGTAAAAGAGAGCAGGGCGAGAGAGTAGGATTGTATCGGAATGAACAAGGGGGTTTTGCTTGCCTGGCACTTCTGAAGATAGTATAGTTCTTCATTGGTGTCATCGAACTCATCGTCGGAACCACATCTACCGAGAGGGGACAAGCACCGACAAACAAAGAAGAACACAATCAATGCAATGCACAATATGATGCATGATCATGACATGGCAATATGTTGTGGTTTGGCTAATGCAACTAGCAGCAAGTTAAATGGAGTTGGTTTGAATCTAAGATTCAAATTCAAACTCCATATGTGGATATTCAAATGCCATTCATATCATTTATCCTAAACAGTAGTCATAAGTTGTTCTAACATGCATGAAAATAGTACAGATGGATAGAGTGGATTTTTCTGATCATTTTTCATATATAAATCTTTGCATTTGAAGCTACGGTTGATTTTCTATGAATTTTAGAAGTTTTGGGCATTTCTGGAATTTCTTGATTAGTTTTAAACGAGAAAATGATTAATGACATCAGCATTGTGTCACTACTACGTCAGCAGGTCAGCCGAGTTGACCGGGGTCAACTCTGACTAGTGGGACCCGCGTGTCATTGACCCAGGAACTAAACCACGGTCAAAACTAGCGCTGACTGGGGTTTGACCCTGTGGTGGGGCCCGCTGGCACTGTCTGTTAGTGTGCTAATTGAGGGATTAGCCGCTAATGGTAACGCCACGTCATCATCGCCGGACTTAGGCCGATGACGACCAGATCGGCGGCGGAAGTTCGCCGGAAACTCGCTACGGGGCTCGGTTTTGCGCGTGGTTTGCGTCTACGGGTAGCTGAAGGTGCACCGCATCCAACGGTGGCGGCGGCTGGGGCTGGGCTGGCCAGAGCTCACCGGAACGGGGCTCGCGGCGGCGGCCAGAGTTCGGGCGTCGGCGGAGACGACGCTACAGCGAACGGCAGGAGCAGTGGGTTGGGGTTTTGGGCTTTTGGCATCGCGCTGAGCACGGTGGTATGCTCAGACGCGACGTGTGTGAGCTCTAGCCACGGCGGCGACACAGCCGGCGGCGACAGGTTCTCGGGATCGACAGAGGCGACGGCTACGCGGTGAAATCGAGCACGGGGAGAGAGAGGGGAGGCGTAGAATCTCACAGTGGAGAGGAAGAGGTGGTCAGCGAGCTCGGAGGCGACTGGAGTTCAACGAATCGGGCGACGGCGACCGGCGAGTCCGAGGTAGGAGACGAGCTCGAAGCGTCTCTTCAAGGCATCCGGGCTCGTGGAACTGGGCGTAGAGGTGCGCCGCAGCGAGGCGGTGCTCGTGGGCTAGCTGGCTTGGCGTGGGGAGGTCGGTGGCCATGACGAACAGCGACGGTGGCGACGGCTCCGTTCGGTGGAGAGAGGAGCGGGACAGAGGAGGGGACGAGGTCGGGGGAGAGTGAGAGAGGGTCGAGAGGGCTGCGTGGCGTCGCGAGAGGCGGATTAGGACGAAGGAGAGGCCTCCAGCGCGAAGCAGGAGGTGGCTGGCGTCGACGCGCGTGCGTCCAGCACGCAGCTGCTTCGGGGCGAGGGGGAGGAAGATGACTGGCAGCTGGGCTGCACGGTAACGGGCCGCGCAGGTGGACTGGTATCCCTGGTGGGCCTCAAGGTAAGTCTAGGTAAGGTTGCTCTATTTTATTCCCGTTTTCTATTTTCTGTAAAATTTAGGGCTTTATTAAAAATTACTTAGGCGCACTCAAAAATCACAAAACTGCTCATGGCCACTGTTTGGAATATATCCAACATGGAACATTTTAGTTTAGGATTATTTGGACATTTTAAATATTTTATCGAATTTAAATGCCCAAATTCAAATAGAGTATGATTTAATTCAGATCCCAAATATGTCATGGAAAAATGTGCATCACCTCTGGCTACTGTTTCCAGCATTTTCCAAGAATGATGAAGATTTTTGAAAGCCATTTGGAATTACTGGAAATATTTTGGTTGAACCTAGTGAATTCCTTTAATGCTAGGGTTTAGGCAATCCCCATTTCAAGTTTCAAATAAATTTAGACATGATGCATGAATGATAAAGCAAAGACAAACAAGGCCTGAACCGGGGATGTGGCAACTCACCCCCACTAAACAAGAATCTCGTCCCGAGATTCAAGCGTAGAGTAAGATGAAAGGGAAGCACAAACTAACACAATCTTCACGATCCAGGTTGCACTTCAAATGAACGTTGATTCGTTCACCATCATTGTCTCGAAGTCTTGCTCTGAGAACTCCAACTAACATGACAACGAGAGGAAAGGAAAGACCCTAAAAGAATCGTTCTTCTCGAAGGTCGAACAACTCAGGATTAACTCACGGAATGAGACATAGCAACATCTCTCGAGCTGAGAGACGAAGCACACCTCTAGAGGAATGGAGTGGAACAGATGATGGAGGTTTACCAGGTAGACTACAATTCCACACTTAAGAAGGTGGTGAACGGTTGTCAGCGCAGCGAGGAGTTAAGTTGACATGAAACCATAACGAGACATCTTAGAGGAGGTGACTCATAGGATCACCCCTTAAGTGGCAAAAAGAATTACCTTTGATTCAAAGATCATTGAGACTCTTTACACCAACTTAGGGCAATTCTCGACCGATCGTTTAGAGGGGTTCGGTAGAATGGCATACCCGGATTAGAATGGATGATGTGGATTACCTTGTTGAAAACCACACAAGGGATGATTTTAGTAATTGAGGAGAAGCTCAACAGTAGAGAGTGAGTCCACTGTTTGAAAAGTTATAGCATAACCGAGGAAACTGAGAGCAATCCCAGTTAGTGCCGATGGTAACACCTAGCGCTTGTGCGTGCTCTCAAGAACTTGAGCATTTCCATAATCATCAAGGTTTTACCAACATCCATGTCAAGGGTGCTGACAACACAACATACTACCATGATGAATAGCGATGGACGATGCAGATGCAAAAGAGGATAACACTTTCTCAGATTTCACCTTAGCGAGGCCAAGGGGATGAAATCTGGATGATCGACCGAGAGACATTTAGCACTCCGCTTCTAATGTTCTCCTTGATGTACTAGTGTATCCCATTCCTTGAAATGGTCTGGTATCTAGAACATCAAGTAAAGGTCGTACTTCGGAAACACAAAAATCATAAGGCATAGCTAGGGAGTAAATCCTATGAAGTCCTTATGGGGAGGTGGCCAACTTCCTCAATCAAGATACTACAATAATAGGTCTTCCGGCTGGGTGTGTTGGCCACGACATCCACTTTACCGGTTATCGAGAGACCAATATTATAGTTCTTGGGAAATGTTCCAACCATCATATCTGCCTGAGATTGAGATCTGGCTGGTGTCAGGATATTCCAGACTCATCGAGTCTAGAAAGAAAAAGAAAGTTCGCAACACAAATCGACGAGATGACGTTGCGAGATTCTCGGGAAATGAACTACGATAGCAAGCTCCAAAACATGAGCTGGTTCTGCTACACACATGTGAACACGTTGTCCCAGACAAACATTATCACATGGTAGTCTTACAATAAAACACTACCGAGTTCAGGTGGGGAACCATCATTAATGACATCGAAGTCTCCACGCTTGGAAGTCCAAAGAGTTCACCTTGGACAGACTCCTTTATCTTTGAACAACTCAATCAGTGGCTTGGTGTGCTAGGATATACATATGGAATGAGGATGATCAGTCTAACAGACCACAGAATTCTTTGCACGTGCATGACTGACTTGGGATGATTCCATAGGAGGTAAAACAAGCCTTCTCAAATTCATGGCGGCAACTTGCATGAAGTGCACATGAATTAGAGGGACTCACTTCTTTTTTCCAAAAACATATGCTTCACGAACGAGTCATGAAGATAATGCTTACACAAGTTTCCAACACTAGCTTAATGTTCAACAGAATCATGGAGGAGATAAGGATGTTGTCAATGGGCTCAACAACAATTCATCCAGGTTTCCATATTAGTGGAATTCCACAATTATGTGAACAAGGTGATAGCATTGGTCAGACCCGAAAGATATAATGGTGTATGCTCGAGGAACAACCACGAGTAAGACAACATTACGAATATCGTTGGTTCTGATTTGATTTGACGATAGCCCATACTCAAATCAATGGTTTGGGTAAGATAATAGATCCAACAATTGATCATGAGGATCAACCAATAAAGATATCATCTTTCTTCAACACACATACAAGATATCCCTTAAAATGAACTAAGTCGGACAAGCTTTTATCTTCCAACTCTCCAAGTTGTTGTTCAGTTTACCAACTAGCTCAGGGTATCCAACACAGAATTTTGGAGAAGGGGGTGGTTTATGAAAAACCAACTTGATCACGAACCCAACATAGCGGTCAGGTGACAACCTGGTAATACTTCCGAGAAGATATTCGGAAAATTACGAACCACCAATATGTTATTAAGCTCGAAAACAATCTTGTTTCCGAAGCAAGATGATGTGATCAATTAAGCAAGGGATTGAAACCCTAACTCATTGATTGAAGAGTGCACCAGAAATAAGGACTAGGTAGCACGAACAGTCTTAGAATGATGATTCAAGAACCAACACGCTAAGAATGAAATTATTGTCCTTTAACTACCAAGCAACAAGGTTGCTAGGAGTATTGATTTCACACATCACGATTCACTTGTCGACATTCCGGTTGCAACAACACGGGAACCGAGAAATGAATAATGATGGAGAGAAGTATCACTGTGTCAAGAGTTCATAGGATGGTGTGCAATTCCCATGACATTCTT
The DNA here is from genome assembly GCF_018294505.1 of Triticum aestivum. Taxonomy (NCBI): domain Eukaryota; kingdom Viridiplantae; phylum Streptophyta; class Magnoliopsida; order Poales; family Poaceae; genus Triticum; species Triticum aestivum. The sequence goes on from NC_057798.1 coordinate 618,154,611, forward strand.
GATATGAAGATGGTAATACTCCAAGGTAGAACAGAGCAAAAGCAAGATTAGCAATTTGATCTGCGGAGTACGACTGCTTTGACCCAATCCTGGAAATGGGCAAGGTACTGGAGTTTGTTTCTCCTAGTCATTCCGGAATAGAATGGCTTGACGGACCACAAGAGTAATAGGAATGCACGCATACTCTTGACTATCAAATGATAGACGAGGGTCAGAAGACAACTAAGAGGGACAACTCAAAGAACATATAATTTTCTGAGTTGTGGATGCATAGATTAGTATGTCGAACCAAGTTCAACATGTTTCTTCCGGATAACCCATGCAGAGAGGTAGGACTGGCAGAGTCATGATTTATGAATGGAGAACTCCTCAAGAGTACTCTAATTGTGATCTTTTGATCCAATAAACATCTGCCATAAGCGGTTCATAGTATTTGGAAGAAGGAAATACCATGAACCTCGAGGACTATCGCAAAGTTACTAATATCCTAAAGAAACTAGCAAACACTATCAACATGAAGTAAGTAGAGTGAATCTCGGGTTCAAGAACCCAGGAATAGAATATCTACTACTAAGTAGCATCACGGGATGCTTTCGAGAATAAGGGCCAGAATCATCACACTGGGACACAAATCATGGCTAGATTACTAGATGATCCCCTAGGACACCTAGGGTCATAATGATAATTCCAACATATATGTCGAGGCAATAGAATACCTCAACCCAGCAATTAGTGTGATTAACCTGGCCCAAAGGAACATAAAAACCAGAGGGAAAGGATTTGCAAGTGCATCAGATTGTTTAGAAACCTGGGATGACTCAGATAGCATAACGGCTGTAAATGCTCAAAAGTTTGGAGACATACTACAGAAATGGTGGCATAGCCACTCAGAAGCACAATATCAAGGTTTCGAGATCATCAGTTAACATACAGAAGTGGTAGGAACTGGACTGAGGCTTACATCCAACAATCTTACAAGTCTACAGATTAGTAACACCTGATCCTGATAGAAAGAGGAGATAGCCTAGTTCTTAATCCCCGTAGAAGAGAAGAGGATGACTCAGATCAGAAGGCCATGAGGTATAAGGAGTAAAAAGAGCCTTACGTTCCATCCCACAATCAATTCCCTTACATAACTAAAGCATTTCTAGACACAACTTCGACCAGTTTGGCTTGGTAATCCTACAGGCAGTCAGGCTCTGATACCAAAGCTGTCAGGACCCCGATCCAATGCCACATCGATCTAGCATGTAACACCTCATATCACTTTGCGGCCTCACGCACGGTATTCCCACGGGTGTCGCCTTACCTTGCCCAGGACCGTTTGCGCCTTTTGGCACACGTATATGATAGTGCCGCTAGCATCCATATGACAAAGAACCCAAGCTGACATGGCTAGTCGTGAACCCAAAGTGGCACTAACTTACAGGGACATGCATACATGACCCAACAACGAACGTGTCGATCATCAGCGAGTGAATCCGGGCTATAGAAACTGGGCTAGCAGGACTCCGGTGAAACCGGGCTGTAGCGGGCTAACAGGACTCCGGTACTCATCGCGTGACATTTCCCCGAAGGGACAGACACAGGAACGAAGAAGGACACATGCCGGCCAGCCTAAGTGTTCCGGAGCAGTAGCAAGCTACCATGGCTCAGTGGAAGCACTAGGAGACATTTCCCGGTAAGAGAGGCTACTAAGGATAAACAACTAGATAGTCAGATCCCACACATACCAAGCATTTCAATAGCATACACACAATATGCTCGATATGTGCAAATACAACATGGCATCAAAACATGACTCTACAACTCAAGTATTTCATTCAATAGGCTCCGAGGAGCGAGATATTACAATCATGGGTCTCATGACCCAACATTCAGAGCATACAAGTCAAAGCACAAGCGGAAGCTTAACATGTCTGAGTACAGACATCTATAAATGAAAAAGGCTGAGAAGCCTGACTATCTACCAGATCCTACCGAGGGCACAAGATCGTAGCTGAGGTAACAAGCTAAACGTCAAAGTCCACGCGGAACTACTAGTGAGACTGAAGTCTCTCTGCAAAAACATAAAATAGGAAAACATGAGTACAAATCTACCCAGCAAGACTTACATCAGATCTAACTACATATGCATCATTATCAACAAAGGGGATGGTGGGGTTTAACTGCAGCAAGCCAGCTTTGACTCGGTGGCTATCCTGAACTACGACTGCAAGTAACTCTTTTGAGGTGGCGCACACGAGTCCACATATTCACCATATCAATACACCACTATGGATCCGCTCCCGTCTCCCTACGAGAACGCCATCCATAGCACTCACGCTTATCTTGCGCATTTTAAAGTATCCACTTTCACTTGTCTATGAACCGTATAGGCAACCCAGAAGTCCTTTACCGCGAACACGGCTATTCGAATAGATGATGTTAACCCTGCACGGGTGTACTTCTTCATACATGTTTCCACCACTTAGCGTCTGCACACGACATGTGCTTGACAGACTTCAAGCGAAAGCCGACGTGGGTGTAGACCACGACCTACCTAAACACTCAAGTCTCTAGTCCAGGTTTATCGCCTATTTGGGTTCCATCCGCGAGGAGATCCGGCCGGGGTTTCGCTCACAGCCCCAAATGATGTGAACAGGGTTCCCGAGACACCAAACGGGCGCCCGGTACACCGTGCCACGGTGTATCTACCGCATCACAGCCCACCCCTCGGGTCAGCGCTGCCCACTGCCTCCAACACATATCCTACAAACACCAGAAACTAGTTGCAACTCCTGGACAGAGGACAAGGGTGAATAAGAAGTCGAGCGGGGTCATATTTCAGGGCCCAATGCATGGTAGTAGCTGAATCATGGATCACAAACACAGAACTCAGTTCCTAAGGACGGCTTCAATGAGACAACCCACCATGTACTCCTACACGGCCTCTCACCGCTACCTTTACCAAATCGTGTTCACACACTTAGCTCACACACAACAGGACATGTTCACACACCTCTGACTCATTCCCGATGAATCAGACCTGACTCAACTCTAAGCAGTAGCAGGCATGACAAACAAACATGAATGAGTAGGCACAACAGGGCTCAAACAACTCCTACTCATACTAGTGGGTTTCATCTATTTACTATGGCAATGACAGGTCATGCAGAGGATAAAGGGGTTCAGCTACCGCAACAAGTAACAAATGACTCGTTGTTGTCCTAATGCAGTAAAAGAGAGCAGGGCGAGAGAGTAGGATTGTATCGGAATGAACAAGGGGGTTTTGCTTGCCTGGCACTTCTGAAGATAATATAGTTCTTCATCGGTGTCATCGAACTCATCGTCGGAACCACATCTACCGAGAGGGGACAAGCACCGACAAACAAAGAAGAACACAATCAATGCAATGCACAATATGATGCATGATCATGACATGGCAATATGCTGTGGTTTGGCTAATGCAACTAGCATCAAGTTAAATGGAGTTAGTTTGAATCTAAGATTCAAATTCAAACTCCATATGTGGATATTCAAATGCCATTCATATCATTTATCCTAAACAGTAGTCATAAGTTGTTCTAACATGCATGAAAATAGTACAGATGGATAGAGTGGATTTTTCTGATCATTTTTCATATATAAATCTTTGCATTTGGAGCTACGGTTGATTTTCTATGAATTTTAGATGTTTTGGGCATTTCTGGAATTTCCTGATTAGTTTTAAATGAGAAAATGATTAATGACATCAGCATTGTGTCACTACTACGTCAGCAGGTCAGCCGAGTTGACCGGGGTCAACTCTGACTGGTGGGACCCGCGTGTCATTGACCCAGGAACTAAACCACGGTCAAAACTAGCCCTGACTGGGGTTTGACCCTGTGGTGGGGCCCGCTGTCACTGTCTGTTAGTGTTCTAATTGAGGGATTAGCCGCTAATGGTAACGTCACATCATCATCGCCGGACTTAGGCCAGCGACGACCAGATCGGCGGCGGAAGTTCGCCGGAAACTCGCTACGGGGCTCGGTTTTGCGCGTGGTTTGCGTCTACGGGTAGCTGAAGGTGCACCGCATCCAACGGTGGTGGCGGCTGGGGCTGTGCTGGCCGGAGCTCACCGGAACGGGGCTCGCGGCGGCGGCCGGAGTTCGGGCGTCGGCGGAGACGACACTACAGCGAACGGCAAGAGCAGTGGGTTGGGGTTTTGGGCTTTTGGCACCGCGCTGAGCACGGTGGTATGCTCAGATGCGACGTGTGTGAGCTCTAGCCACGGCGGCGACACAGCCGGCGGCGACAGGTTCTCGGGATTGACAGAGGCGACGGCTACGCGGTGAAATCGAGCACGGGGAGAGAGAGGGGAGGCGTAGAATCTCACAGTGGAGAGGAAGAGGTGGTCAACGAGCTCGGAGGCGACCGAAGTTCAACGAATCGGGCGACGGCGACCGGCGAGTCCGAGGTAGGAGACGAGCTCGAAGCGTCTCTGTAAGGCGTCCGGGCTCATGGGACTGGGCGTAGAGGTGCGCCGTAGCGAGGCGGTGCTCGTGGGCTAGCTGGCTTGGCGTGGGGAGGTCGGTGGCCACGATGAACAACGACGGTGGCGACGGCTCCATTCGGTGGAGAGAGGAGCGGGATAGAGGAGGGGACGAGGTCGGGGGAGAGTGAGAGAGGGTCGAGAGGGCTGCGTGGCGTTGCAAGAGGCGGTTTAGGACGAAGGAGAGGCCTCCAGCGCGAAGCAGGAGGTGGCCGGCGTCGACGCGCGTGCGTCCAGCACGCAGCTGCTTCGGGGCGAGGGGGAGGAAGATGACTGGCAGCTGGGCTGCATGGTAACGGGCCGCGCAGGTGGACTGGTATCCTTGGTGGGCCTCAAGGTAAGTCCAGGTAAGGTTGCTCTGTTTTATTCCTGTTTTCTATTTTCTGTAAAATTTAGGGCTTTATTAAAAATTACTTAGGCGCACTCAAAAATCACAAAACTGCTCATGGCCACTGTTTGGAATATATCCAACATGGAACATTTCAGTTTAGGATTATTTGGACATTTTAAATATTTTATCGAATTTAAATGCCCAAATTCAAATAGAGTATGATTTAATTTAGATCCCAAATATGTCATGGAAAAATGTGCATCACCTCTGGCTACTGTTTCCAGCATTTTCCAAGAATGATGAAGATTTTTGAAAGCCATTTGGAATTACTGGAAATATTTTGGTTGAACCTAGTGAATTCCTTTAATGCTAGGGTTTAGGCAATCCCCATTTCAAGTTTCAAATAAATTTAGACATGATGCATGAATGATAAAGCAAAGACAAACAAGGCCTGAACCGGGGATGTGACAATGTAGATGACATATTGTTGTTTGGAAATGATATAGAATTTCTGGATAGCATAAAAGGATACTTGAATAAGAGTTTTTTCAATGAAAGACCTCGGTGAAGCTGCGTACACATTGAGCATCAAGATCTATAGAGATAGATCAAGGCGCTTGATAAGATTTTTCAATGAATACATACCTTGATAAGATTTTGAAGTAATTCAAAATGGAACAGTCAAAGAAGGAGTTCTTGCCTGTGTTGCAAGGTGTGAAGTTGAGTAAGACTCAAAACCCGACTATGGCAGAAAAGAGAAAGAGAATGAAAAGTCATTCCCTATGCCTCAGTCATAGGTTCTATAAAGTATGCTATGCTGTGTACCAGACCTATTGTATACCTTGCTCTTAGTTTGGCAAAGGAATACAATTTTGATCTAATAGTAGATCACTGGACAGCGGTCAAGAATATCCTTAGTGAGGACTAAGGAGATGTTTCTCGATTATGGAGGTGATAAAAGAGTTTGTTGTAAAAGTTACATCGCTGCAAACTTTTACACTAATCCAGATGACTCTAAGTCTCAATCTGGATACATATTGAAAGTGGGATCAATAAGCTAGAGTAGCTCCGTGCAGAGCATTGTAGACATAGAACATTTGCAAAATACATACGCTTCTGTATGTGACAGACCCGTTGACTAAACTTCTCTCACGAGCAAAACATGATCATACCTTAGTACTCTTTTGGGTGTTAATCACATAGCAATGTGAACTAGATTATTGACTCTAGTAAACCCTTTGGGTGTTTATCGCACGACGATGTGAACTATGGGTATTAATCACATACAGATGTGAATATTGGTGTTGAATCACATGCTGATGTGAACTAGATTATTGACTCTAGTGCAAGTGGGAGACTGAAGGAAATATGCCCTAGAGGCAATAATAAAGTTATTATTTATTTCCTTATATCATGATAAATGTTTATTATTCATGCTAGAATTGTATTAACCGGAAACATAATACATGTGTGAATACATAGACAAACATAGTGTCACTAGTATGCCTCTACTTGACTAGCTCGTTTATCAAAGATGGTTATGTTTCCTAGCCATGGACAAAAGAGTTGTCATTTGATTAACGGGATAACATCATTAGAAGAATGATGTTATTGACTTGACCCATTCCGTTAGCCTTAGCACTTGATCGTTTAGTATGTTGCTACTGCTTTCTTCATGACTTATACATGTTCCTATGACTATGAGATTATGCAACTCCCGTTTACCGGAGGAACAATTTGTGTGCTACCAAACGTCACAACATAACTGGATGATTATAAAGGAGCTCTACAGGTGTCTCCGAAGGTACATGTTGGGTTGGCGTATTTCGAGATTAGGATTTGTCGCTCCGATTGTCGGAGAGGTATCTCTGGGCCCTCTCGGTAATGCACATCACTATAAGCCTTGCAAGCAATGTAGCTAATGAGTTAGTTACCGAATGATGCATTACGTAATGAGTAAAGAGACTTGCCGGTAACGAGATTGAACTAGGTATTGGATAACGACGATTGAATCTCGAGCAAGTAACATACCGACGACAAAGGGAACAACGTATGTTGTTATGCGGTTTGACCGATAAAAGATCTTCGTAGAATATGTAGGAGCCAATATGAGCATCCAGGTTCCGCTATTGGTTATTGATCGGAAACTATTCTAAGTCATGTCTACATAGTTCTCTAACCCGTAGGGTCCGCACGCTTAACGTTACGATGATAGTTGTATTATGAGTTTATAGTTTTTGATGTACCGAAGGTTGTTCGGAGTCCCGGATGTGTCGAGACATAAAGATTGATATATTGGAAGCCTATATTTGGATATCGGAATCGTTCCAGGTGAAATCGGGATTTTACCGGAGTACCGGGGGGTTACCGAAACCCTCCCGGGGGTTAATGGACCTACATGGGCCCTAAGGGAGAAGAGGAGGGACGGCCAAGGCAGGCCGCGCGCCCCCCTCCCCCTAGTCCTAATAGGACAAGGAAGGGGGGGGCGCCCCCCTTTCCTCTTTCCCCCTTCCCCCTTCCTTCTCCAATAAGGCAAGAGGGGGGAGTCCTACTCCCGGTGGGAGTAGGACTCCTCCAGGCGCACCCCTAGGGTCCGGCCGCACCTCCCCCCTCCCTCCTTTGTATACAGGGGCAGGGGGGCACCTCATGACACACAAGTTGATCTTCGTGATCGTTCCTTAGCCGTGTGCGGTGCCCCCCTCCACCATATTCAACCTCGGTCATATCGTTGCGGTGTTTAGGCGAAGCCCTGCATCGGTAGAATATCATCATCGTCACCACGCCGTCATGCTGACGGAACTCTTCCCCGACACTCTGCTGGATCGGAGTTCGGGGATCGTCATCAAGCTGAAGGTGTGCTGAACTCGGAGGTGCCGTATGTTCGGTACTTGGATCGGTCGGATCGTGAAGACGTATGACTACATCAACCGCGTTGTTATAATGCTTCCGCTTTCGGTCTATGAGGGTACGTGGACAATACTCTCCCCTCCCGTTGCTATGCATCACCATGATCTTGCGTGTGCGTAGGAATTTTTTTGAAATTACTACGTTCCCCAACAGTGGCTTGCCTCCCAAGCCAGGTGGAGGCGCCCCACCTCCCCAAGCAACATGGTAAAGGGTGTGGGGGCGCACAACCCCTTAGGCTTCGTTCAGTTATTGGGGTTTCCTTCCCTGTGAGGAACCAACCCCTGCAGGGATTGTGTCGGGGGGATGAACCCCGGGCAGGCAACGGAACCCGGATCCTATTCAAAAACAGTGGGGCCCGCATCGCTCCACAAAACGGGCACGCGCCTGGCCGGGTCGCTCGACCTGGCAAGGCCCACAACCCGGCCAAACTCTCCGACTCGACAAGGTACGTCAACCCGGCCTCAGCAACTAGCGCAAGACGGCCGAACCCGGCATGACCAAGGCTTCCCCAGCAAGCCAACCCTACCCGTGGCGTCCACGGCAACCCAGCCACGGGTCAGTTCCTGTCCCATCCAGGTTGTACGATGGGACGAGACGACAGTCACCGATGACCAAGACAACAGTGTTTCCACCCATGCATGTGGTCAGCCGGAGCGTGGCAACAGTGCCCCTCACCTACCCGCTGACCAAGGATGGCGTGGCAATAGTGCTCCCGCCCTCACCGCTGACGACGACAAGCGACAGCCTGACGGAGAGCGCTGTACACGACTCGACTGGCCACGCCCTGACGATCGACAAGACAGTGCACAGTTCCCCTAGGCCCCGGGGCCCGCGCCTAGGGGAACCCGGCGAACCACAAGCCCTCAAGCTGGACCCAACCCAGTGTCCCGGACACCGACAATATGGACCCACCGACTCGGCATATTACCATTGTAACCCTGGGTGGGTTGGTCTATAAAAACCCCCAGGACAGAGGCAACAAGAGACATGTAATGCAAAGCTGCCTGTGAGAAACAAACAGAGCTGGCAAGCATAGGACTAGCCACCCAACAGCAACACCGGGGAGAAGGAGCAGCCCAAGCCTCGGCCAGCTTACTTCCTCCTCCATATAGCTCCAGGAGCAACATTGTACTATCGATCATCCAACTACACTCGGCAGGACTAGGGGTATTATCTCTCCGGAGAGCCACGAACCTGGGTATGTCCGGCGTCTCGCGCCCGCTCATGCCAACCTCGCCTCTAGAGCCCACCGGTGCCCTCGAGCCTCCTCCTCTCTTTAGCCATCCCTTGGCATCTGCCGTGCGCCCACCACGACAATTGGCGCCCACCGTGGGGCAGCTCAAGGAGCTGGCCGGGAGCATGCTTCAGACGGGGCCCTTCTCCTACACCGACGAGTCTGTCGTGTTGGCGGACGACGTCGTCGGCGCGCTTGCTGCCTCCTTCGCCGCACTGCGCATCTCTGATGCGTACGCGACCGACGAGTACCCCAGCGAGGTGCTCAGCTACTCTGACTCTCCACTCTCCCTCGGCGGTGGCATTGCCGCCGGGGCAATGGACGTCCATGTGGAGGTCTACGTCACCGGCGACGGTGCCTCCTCGTCGTCGAGCAAGACGAGGAAGGCTGCGGAAGCCAGGGCCGCCGCGGAACGGACCGACCTGTCTGATCCGCTATGCGCCGCGATGCAGAGCCTCCGCATCCCCATCGGCACCAACGTCGACGCCACCAACATCGCCGAAGCCCGAACCCAGGTCGAGGACAGACGCCAGTAGATGCTGGACCTGTCCGAGATGCTAGTCACCACCAGACGTCGCCTGGAGGCCGCTTAGATGGAGCACGATGCCGCTCACGGAGTTACGCCCGCCGTGTCCGAGCCAAGCCGGGTCGCAGATGCTCGCCCCCGGGGAGGAGCGATCGGCCGGGCCTTCGACGCCGTCCGGACCATCTACGAGACCCCATTGAAGAACATGCGCGCTGCGGAGGCAGCCACGGTCGGCCTCGACCAACTCGCGGGCAAGGAGCTCAAAGAGCGCATCGGGCGGATGCGTGAGCTCCTCCATGCCGCCAACACCGAGCAGGATCGCCTGCATCAGCTCGCCAAGCCGGCGGGGTCCGGCTCCGCCCACATTGGCGGACCCGGCGAACTTCTACACACAGCTTCCTCGCCTCCCGGCGAGGCGCACTCCGGCTAAAACCGGACTCGACGCAACCCGGTCGCCATAGCCGCCGACGTCCTAGGCAGCGAGCCCGCCCTGAAGAACTAGCATGGACCCAACCAGCCTGGCGGATGTCCGGCTCCAACCGACCCAGCCCCTCGGGGCCTGGCCGCCAGTCGACTCGGCCCATGTGCCATCGACGATGCCGACGCGCGCCACCGCCTCGATCAGCTCGCTCGCTCTTTGGAGGTGGAGGAGAGCGGCGCTATCGGGCCGGCGTGCTTCGGCCCATGCATCCGGGAGGAGCCCTTTCCCAAAGGGTTCGTGCTCCCCCGCGACACCCCCAAGTACAACGGGACCGTGAAGCCATAAGACTGGCTCACCGACTACACCACGGCCATTGGCATCACCGGTGCCAATCGTCGTCTAGCCGTGCACTATGCACCGCTCATGCTCCAGGGGTCGGCCCGCACGTGGTTGAATAGTCTGCCGATGGGCATCATCAACGCGTGGGTCGACTTCGAGGATGCCTTTGTACGCAACTTCACGGGGACCTACAAGCGACCCGGTCTCCCTAGCCAGCTCGCCATGTGTGTGCAGGGGCCGACAGAGACGGGTCGCGAGTACCTCGCATGCTGGACCGAGCTCCGAAACAGCTGCAAGGGCGTCCATGAAGTCCAGACGATCTAGTACCTCGCCAGCGGGTGCCGAGACGGCACCCTCCTCAAGCACAAGCTCCTACGCTCCGAGCCGGCCACCATGGCCGCGCTCATGGTGACAGCGGACAAGTACGCCAATGCCGACTCCGCCATGAAGATCCAGGTGGCACTGGATGAAGCCGGCAAGGCGAAGCCGGTTCCTCCCCCGAAGCCGGCCGGCGAAAGCAGCCGGCAGCAGTATCACCAGAACAACAAGCGCAAGGCCGACCAGCCGGCGCAGCATCACGACAACCATCTCATCGCGGCCGCCGAGCCCGCGGCAGACCCGGCGGCAAAGCGCCGGCAGACCGGCAAGATGGCATGGCAGCCCGCCATGAGTTTCGAAGAGATGCTCGACACCCCATGCAAGCACCACAGCGGCGCAAGACCCTCCACACACACGCTTCGGCAGTGTGCCATTACCAAGCGCATCCTAAGGGGAGATGTCCCGCCTCCCCCGGCCCCGGCTCCATCTCCAGGCGCAGGACAGCCGCCTCCGCCTCCACCGGCGCCTCCCGCCGGTGGCGCAATGCGGAATGACGCCTACCCGGACCAGAACGCGGCCTACATCGTCTTCACCAGCCTTGGCAACAACAAGCACGGCGAGTGCCTTCTCTGGCAGGAGGTGAACACCTTCGTCCCGGCCAAACCAGAGTTCATGCATTGGTCGGATCGGCCGATAACCTGGACCAAGGAGGACCACCCAGCGGTAATGCCGAGTCCAGGTGGATACACCCTCGTCCTCAACCCCACCATCGTCGTGCGGCGCACGTGCAAGTTCTCCCGAGTCCTCATCGACGGCGGCAGCAACATCAACATCCTCTACCGTGACACGATGACCAAGCTCGGCCTCAAGGCCGAGGACCTGGAGCCAACCCGGACGATCTTCCACGGCATCGTACCCGGCCTCTCCTACTCTCCCATTGGCCGGGTCTGGCTTGATGTCCTGTTCGGCGACAACAGCCACTTCCGACGCAAACTGATCTGGTTCGAGGTGGTGGACCTGTCCAGCGCGTATCACGCGCTGCTAGGCCGGCCCACGCTCGCCAAGTTCATGGAGGTTCCCCACTAAGCATACCTGAAGATGAAGATGTCGGGTCCCAAGGGCCTGATCACGATCACCGGTGATTACCGCAAGTCCCTGGAGTGCGCCTGAGACGGTGCCAAGTTGGCCGAGTCGCTGGTCATTGCCGAGGAGCGGCGCCAGCTCGACGGATTGTCGCCTTGGCGAGCGAGGCTTCCGCCGCGTCGATTCCGACCATGGACCCGGCCGACGAGGCTGCCTTCAAGCCATCCAAGGAGACCAAGAAAGTGAAGCTCAACCCTGAAGACCCCAGCTGCAGCAAGTACGTTGTCGTAGGCGCTCGCCTCGACAGCAAATAGGAAGGTGAGCTCGTCGACTTCGTCCGTGAGAATCAGGATATCTTCGCATGGACCCCCAAGGACATGCCGGGTATCCCGACGAAGTACGCCGAGCACAAACTTCACGTCCGCAAGGACGCCAAGCCTGTCTGTCAACCCCTCCGACGATTTTGTGAAGAGAAGAGAAGAACCATTGGTGAAGAGGTCACCAAGCTTTTGGCGGCCGGCTTCATAATGGAAGTGTTTCACCTCGAGTGGCTGGCCAACCCAGTCCTCGTCCTGAAGAAGAACAAGACCTGGCGCATGTGTATCGACCACACCAGCCTCAACAAGGCGTGTCCAAAGGACCCGTTCGCTCTCCCGCGGATCGACCAAGTCATCGACTCGACCGCCGGGTGCGAACTCCTGTCCTTCCTGGACGCTTACTCCGGCTACCACCAGATCAAGCTGGACCCGGCCGATGCCCTGAAGACGTCCTTCATCACGCCTTTCAGGGCGTACTGCTACATCACCATGTCGTTCGGCTTGAAGAACGTCGGCGCCACCTTCCAACGCTGCATGCAGAAATGCCTGCTGCCGCAACTCGGCCGCAATATCCACGTGTACATGGACGACATCGTGGTAAAGACCAAGCAACACCTCACGCTCCTCGACGATCTGAAGGAAACATTCGCCAACCTCCGCGATACAAGGTCAAGCTTAACCCGGAAAAGTGCGTCTTCAACGTCCCGGCCGGAAAGCTACTTTGCTTCCTCGTCTCGGAACGTGGCATCGAGGCGAACCCGGAGAAGATCAAGGCCATCGAGCGCATGTGCAAGCCGGCTTGGCTGCGCGACGTCTAGAAGTTCACCGGGTGCTTGGCCTCGGTTAGTCGGTTTCTAAGCCGGCTGGGTGAGAGGGCACTCCCCCTGTACCAGCTGATGAAGAAGATGAGTTTGTTCAAATGGAATGGCAAGGCAGACGAGGCCTTCCAAGACCTCAAGCGCATGCTCTCCACCGCACCAGTCCTGGCCGCGCCGACTGACAAGGAGCCGCTGTTGCTCTACATTGCCGCGATGTCGCGGGTGGTCAGCACGGTGCTGGTGGTCGAGTGACCAGAGAAGGGCAAGATCCAAGTCGTCCAGCACCCAGTCTACTACCTGAGCGAGGTGCTCTCCATCTCCAAGCAGAACTACCCGCATTACCAGAAGATGTGTTATAGCGTGTACCTCACCGCCAAGAAGCTGAAACAATACTTCCAAGAGCACGTCGTCACCGTCGTCAGCACGACTCCTATCAGAGAAATCATCGGGTGCCGGGACGCGTCTGGCCGGGTCGCCAAGTGGGCGATCTAGCTAGCCGGTCACACTATCCCCTACGAGCCCCGCACCATGATCAAGTCTCAAGCCCTGGCCGATTTCCTCGTTGACTGGACTGAGACCAAGTACCTGCCACCGCCTCCCGACTCGACGCATTGGCGCATGCACTTCGACGGGTCCAAGATGCGACTCGGCTTAGGGGCCGGCATCATACTGTCGTCCCCGAAGGGCGACCGGCTCCGCTACGCACTCCAGATCCACTTCGCCGCCTCCAACAACGTCGTCGAGTATGAAGCCCTTGTGCACGGCCTCCGGCTTGCCAGGGAACTCGGCATCCGGCGCATCCTGTGCTACGGCGACTCAGACCTGGTGGTGCAGCAGTGCTCCGGCGAGTGGGACGCCCACGACTCCAACATGGCAAGCTACCGCTTCCTCGTCCAGAAGCTATCCAGATCCTTCGAGGGCTGCGATTCCTCCACGTCCCGTGCGCGGAGAACGAAGCAGTCGACACGCTCGCCAAGATCACCTCGCCACGACAAGCCATCCCGTCCGGCGTCTCCCTCAAGCACCTGCGCAAGCCGTCCATCAAGCCATCGCCGGACTCCGAGTCCATTCATGACGATCCGGCCGCTCCTCAACCCGGCCCGGGGGCTGCTCAGCTCAACCCGGCCACCATCAGCCCGGACCCGATCGTCACCAACTCTGACCCGGGGGCTGCTCAACCCGGCTCGGGGGCTGCTGACTCGGAACCCACCCTGGTGGTCGTCTTCACCGTGGTGACAGCTCCATCCTGGGCCCTCCCAATATCAGAGTTTCTGGAGAACGGGGTTCTCCCCATGGACGAGACCGAAGCTCGGCAAGTTCAGCACAGGGCATCTGCCTACAACATCATCAACAATGAGCTCATCAAGCGCAACTCTACCGGCGTGTTCCAGCGCTGTGTCGAGCAGGATCGCGGCATCGACATCCTCCTCGACATTCACCAGGGCGAGTGCGGGCACCACGCCGCGTCACGATCCCTGGTGGCCAAGGCGTTCTGCCACGGTTTCTATTGGCCCATGGCCCTTGAAGATGCCGAGTCGCTCGTTCTCAAATGTGAAGGGTGCCAACGCTTCAGCAAACGCAGCCACCAGCCGGCGTCAGCACTCCGCACCATACCGATCGCCTGGCCCTTCGCGGTCTGGGGACTCGACATGGTGGGACCCTTCAAAACCGCTCGACGCGGCATGACACACTTGTTGGTGGCAGTGGACAAGTTCACCAAATGGATCGAGGCAAGAGCAATTAAGAAACTGGACGGGCCTACAGCCGTCCGGTTCGTCAAGGACATAGCGGTACGCTACGACATGCCAAACAGCATCATCACCGACAATGGCACCAACTTCGCCAAGGGCGCGCTCGAGCAATATTGCTCCGTCTCCGGCATCCGCCTCAACCTGGCCTCCGTCGCGCATCCGCAGTCCAACGGGCAGGTCGAATGGGCCAACGGACTCATCCTGTCCGGCATCAAGCCGCGACTCATCGAGCCACTCATCCGCTCACCCGGCAGCTGGCTCGACGAGTTGCCGGCTGTTCTCTAGAGTCTCCGCACCACGCCGAATCGGCCGACCGGGTTCACCCTGTTCTTCCTCGTCTACAGAGCCGAAGCCATCATCTCGACCGACTCGAGTTTGACTCACCGCGTGTCGCGATGTACAATGAAGCCGAAGCCAGAGAGGCACGCGAAGACGGCGTCGACGTGCTCGAAGAAGCGCATCTTCTGGCACTTAGCCGCTCGGCTATCTACCAGCAAGGCCTGAGGCACTACCACAACAAGAAGGTCAAGCCCCTCGCATTCCGCGAGGGCGACCTCGTCCTCCGACTCGTCCAAGAGCAGGCAGGCCACCACATGCTGTCCCCTGCATGGGAGGGCCCATTCATCGTAAGCAGGGCCTTGCGCGACCGCAACGCCTACTACCTCATCGACGCGCACAAGTCAAAGAAGTGCAAGAAGGACACCGCCGGTGAAGAAACGACCCGACCGTGGAACGCGGAACTCCTCCGCCCGTTTTACAGTTAGCCGCACGAGTGTATGTATCGTCTCCTTTTGTAAATGCATGAAACTACGGGGTCCTCGAACGAGACTCAGGGGCTACCTTTTGCCGACCAATTTATTGCGTCCTTACTTTTTGCGCATCACTTTTCCACCGAACCCGGCCACTGGCTCGACTTGCTCGACCCGGGGGCTCGGGGGGAGGTCGGCTCAGTCGCCACCCCGCCGCCATACTCGGTGATTCCTGATAAAGTTGGGACACCGCGGTCCTCCACTTCGGCCTAAAACCGCAGATCCAGCTTTGGCTGTCGGCGGGCAAGCACAACGGACCAAAGCTCCTCTACGATTCATACACTAAGTCAAAGGCCGCCGGGTCGATCAACCCGGCATGTCACTCATCAAATAAGTAGCCGCACGATCGGCTGCTCACCAACCGGCCAAGCCGGATTGCCGCCAGCCGGCCCAGTGGGTGTTTCGCTCGCGCTCAACGCTTCTAAGGACCCAAGTCCTGCGCGCCCCTCTCAAAGAATCGAACTCCTTGTCACGGACCGGAGCCTCGGCCGTCTGACTCGTGGGGGGGGGGGAGGTTTCAGAGAGGAAAAGCGCATGAAATTGGTTCGAAAAAGCGGAAGGCAAAAAAGCAAGGACACTCACGACATTTACACATAGATATTTTAACAAAAGGCCAATTGCCGGAGTTCATTACACCCTAAACAACCCCCAGTGGGTGGGTGGACATGCTACTTAACAGATTCTGCATAAAGTGTCTCATGCATCTCCAGCATCGCGTCGCGACGTTGACAGCTCTCCCATGGCGGCCTCTGGGTCCAGCGAGACACCGGTGTCCTCCTCAGCATCCGCGTCGCCGTAGACGCCCGTCTCCTCCGAGATCCACTTCGGGTCATGGAGAAGCAAGCCGTAGTCGTCGCCATCCACGACCCTGCCGTATTCCGTCCACTCCTGATGGAACTCGTCATGGAAGGCGAACTCGGCGATGTAGCTGGCACGGGAGGTGATCCGACCGGCCTGCTCCTGCAGCAACTGCTCCGAGCAGGCCCGCTGGCCCATCAGCGCGTCCAGCTGAAGATCTGGATGCCAAGACAGCAAAAACCGAAGCGCCATCTCAGCACCGGCACGGGTGGCGGAAACGCGCCGCTCGCCAAGACGATCCGGACCCGTCTCCAGCCAGCATGCTAGACGCGTGAAGCTGCTTGGGACGACGGTGCCCGACCAAAGGGCTGCCGTCATTGCGGTGCCAGCCTGGGACAACCGCTCCATCTGCGTCCCCAGGACCCGCAGGAGGGCCTCGGCAGCGGCGATGATCTCCAGGAAGGTCCAGGCCGTCCGCGGATCCGTCCCAGACCCAACAACGCCAGTCGGGTCGCGCTGATAGCGGACGGCTTCCTCCGCCAGCCGCTGCGTCTCCGGAAGGCCCCTGCCGCAAAGGAAGAAGCAAGTTAGAAGAGCAACAATGAAGAAAAGCCTGGTCCTGACCCGGCAAACTACAAGAAGCAGCACTTACTGGAAAACGACTCTTCCAGGTGCTGCACCTCAAGCAACGTACCACGCTGCTCCCGCTCCATGGCGCGGTCGCGCTCCTCGAACGCCTTCTTCAGAGTGGCCGCCTTGGCAAGGGCCGCCTTTAGCTCGGTGTCCTTGTCTTAGGCCACTTTCTCGGCTGCCTCGCGGCGGCGGGCCTCATCCTCGCGGGCCCCCTTAGCCGTGGTGACCTGCCCTCGCAGGCGTTCCACCTCGGCCTGGAGCCGGCCCTTGTCGTCAGCCAGCTGGCCGCGCTACTGGTCCGCCTCCACCAGGGCCTGCTGCGCCTCCGCGACCTTGGCGGCTTCCGCCTTGAGAAGCTCCACCTAGGCCTTGAGGCGGCTCTTGTGACCTGCCAGCTGCTCATGCAGTCGGTTGGCCTTGTCAAGAGACCGTCGAGCCGCGGGCGCCTCCGCCTCGCCTGCGCCGCCTCGATGCTAAGACGGCCGGCATCAGCAACAAGCCGGTCGTAATGATGACTGGCCTGGAGCAGCCGGGTGCGCCAAGACAGCACCTCGGCTGCAAAGAAGAAAGGTTTAGCAGAAGAAAAAAGGCAACACTTAAGATTTGGCCCAATTGTTACACCATTGGCCCGAATCTCGGGGGCTACATCCAGTGGGTGCGCTAGCGCGCCCCCACTAAAAAAGAACACAAGAGTACCTGTGGCAATGCAGAGCTCCTCCTCCTTAGCGGCAAGCTGCTCCACGAGCTCCCGGTGTTTGCCCAGGAGACGGTTGTAGGCGGCAACCCGGAAGGCGTCAAGATGCTGAAGAAATCAGAAGTCAAAAACAAGGCCAACGTTCTAGAAGATCCGACCCAACCACTACGTAGCTGGCCCGGATCTTGGGGGCTACACCTAGTGGGTGCGCTGGCGTGCCCCCACAAAGAAGAAATTATGAAGAAGCAAAAAAGATTTACCAGCATGGCGCACTCTAGGTCGCGCGTCCGCTCCACCTCGGCCTGGGCGAAGGCCTCAAGCCGCTCTGTCCGACCCCGCAGGCGGCGGCTGACGGCATCCAGCGCCGCCTCCTCCTAGGTCTGAGGCCCGAAGACAGTGGCGCCCCTGCTCCGCGCCGACTGCGGCACGGCAGCTCGGCGCCCTCCCTGCTGGGGCACCAAGGCGTGCCCCTCAATGGCCGCCTGCGACGCGGCTAACACCTCCTCCGACGCCCCTCCCGGCGCTGACGATGACCCGGACGTCGGGACGCCCTGCATCACCACCACTGACCCAGCTGCCGAGGCGGCCTCCGGCACCGCCGTCTGCGGTACCTCCTCCGTAGCCGGCGGCACCTCTGGTGCCGCCGCCTGCGGCGTCTCCTCCAAGACGACGCCACCTCCACCACCATCAGCCCCTGCGCGCTCGACCATGTCGGCCCGCGGCGGGGTATCGCTCCCCACCTCCACGACCTCCTGGTCGAGGATCACCACCTCAGCCTGGCCTCCACGGCCGTGCTCCCTCAACGAGGACGACTCAAAGACCGTCGCCGCCACCACCATACCCTCTGGCATCTCGCGCCAGGCCGGCTCCACGCCAGATCGCGCCCATGCCGCTGCCGCGTCGGTCCAAGCCTGGACCGACGCCACCTCTAGCTTCACCTCAGCCCGGTTCCTGTCCCGCCAGGCCAAGGCCTCGGCGTCGTTGGGATCCAAGCTGAGGTCCGAGTCGGCCCGCCTCTCCACCTCGCCTTACTCGGTGAGGTTGGACCGGCTCCTGCGGAATGCGACCCCTTCAGCGGTCGCAGCCTCTGCCGCCGCCCTCGCCAGCGCGATGGGTGACCTGAAGAAGAAGGCAGAATGAATAAGCGAAAAAGAGGCAAGGTAGGTGTCGGTGTCAAAAACCGGCGGATCTCGGGTAGGGGGTCCCGAACTATGCGTCTAGGTGGATGGTAACAGGAGACAAGGGACACGATGTTTTTACCCAGGTTCGGGCCCTCTCGATGGAGGTAAAACCCTACTCCTGCTTGATTAATATTGATGATATGAGTAGTACAAGAGTTGATTTACCACGAGATCAGAGAGGCTAAACCCTAGAAGCTAGCCTATGGTATGATTGTTGTTCGTCCTATGGACTAAAAGTCTCTGGTTTATATATACACCAAAGAGGGCTAGGGTTACACAGAGTTGGTTACAATGGGAGGAGATCTACATATCGTATTGCCAAGCTTGCCTTCCACGCCAAGGAAAGTCCTATCTGGACACGGGACAAAGTCTTCAATCTTGTATCTTCATAGTCCGGGAGTCCAGCCAAAGGTCATAGTCCGGTCATCCGGACACCCCCTAATCCGGGACTCCCTCAGTAGCCCCTGAACCAGGCTTCAATGACGACGAGTCCGACACTCAAATTGTCTTCGGCATTGCAAGGCGGGTTCTTCCTCCGAATACTTCATAGAAGATGTTGAACACAAGGATAGTGTCCGGCTCTGCAAAATAATTTCCACATACCACCGTAGAGAGAATAATATTTACACAAATCTAATCTGCTGACGTATTCCATAGTGTGACATCACGCCACGGCCAAATCTTCATACGTTTTACTATCCCACCTCAGCGCGTTTAGCGAAGCGGTTTCCTTGGCACGTCTTGTCAAAGCAGAGATCGTATCCCCTTATTCCGTGATTCTCATCAATACGGGCGTGGGTAACCCAACCGTGCCATTGGTATGACTTATTAATTGAAAGTGAGTCCCAAACGGTCACGGGGAGGGCTCTTGGTATTCAACCTCTTTATAAAGAGACCAAGGCTTGACTCCTTTCTTTCAATCCAATCAAATCCGCCTCTCGCCTCGAGTTCCAACACCCAAAGCTCCAGATTCAGGCGCTTTGGACCTTCGATGATGTCCGGCTCCGACCTCCAAGGCCGGTGGATGCCTTCCTCCGTTACGGAAGAAGACGTGCAAAAGCTGAGAGATGCCAGGTATCTGACCGGCGAAATCTCGCATAGGCTGCCTGCTCAAGGGCAGGCTATTCCCACTCCCCAGCCCGGTGAGAGTGTGGTGTTCACATCCCACTTCCTTCGGAGGCTAGGCTTCCCGATTGATCCCTTCGTGAGGGGGCTCATGTTTTATTATGGGCTGGAATTCCACGACTTAGCACCGGAGTCCATCCTCCAAATCTCATCGTTCATCGTCATGTGCGAGGCCTTCCTCCATATTACTCCTCACTTCGGGTTGTGGCTTAAAACCTTCAAGGTAGAACCGAAGATGATCGAAGTGCAGCACGCTGAGTGCGGAGGTGCTATTATAAGCAAGATTGCCGACGCTCCATGGCCGAGGGCTCTTTTCAAGAGGAGCTCGGCTTATGGCAACGAGAGTGGTTTTACATCAAAGCTCCCAGGGGCACCACGTGGGTGGTGCCACCTGCTTTTCGCTCGGGTCCCCCACCATGGCTAGCATCATGGGTCAATAAAGGGCTTAACTGGGGGCCGTCCAAGGACGTGCCCTTGCTGTAGGGCCGCGCTCGAGATCTCCTAGAGAGAGATATCAATTTGGCCGTACTGGCGCAGGTTATGCTGATTCGCCGCATACTGCCCTGCAAACGTCGCCCCCTCCTCCTGTGAGAATTTAATCTGAAAGGGACACGAGCTCTCCAACACTTTATGGGCACGATGCCCATGGAAATGTACAAATTGTTCTTCGCATCGCAAGCAAGGTGCCCGGATTTATCCGAGGACGCGGGTCTGAACTGCAATCGTCCGGATACTCAAGTAAGTAGCCCCGTACCCGGACACGCCATCCGTACATTTATCATAAAACTGCCCTTAAAAGAGCTACCCTTTAAACAGGAGTGGATAGCGGAAGCAAAGCTTATCAGGTGTCCGGCCCCCCTTCCTGAGACCACGCCGGATCCTGTGTTGACCAGGATGCAGGAGATTGCGCCTTTTGAAGAAGGTGAAGAGGGGAACAAAGAAGCTACCGCCTCCGCGAAGGAGGCTGTCAGGAAAGGAGGAATCGAGAACTCCTCTATCCAGGGAAAGAAGAGGAACACCTCTGAAGACCCGGAGGCAATGGCCTCAAAGCGGGGGAAGAAATCTTCGTCAGAGGGTCCGGCGCCAGAGAGTGCCCCGGCCGCATTGCGCCCCCAAGGGGATCAGCTCTCCACCGAGCCGTAAGTAAAGAGAGGGGTTTAAAATGAGTGATATCCCTGTTTTATCTCTAAGGAAGATAACGAAAATTTTACCTTGCAGTTCGGATCTCAACCCTTCTCAGCAGAGCTCATCTTCAGGGGATCTCCGTCCGGAGATGATGAAGAACGAAACGCCTCCCCCAGCTGTACCGTCTTGTGAGGCGGGCGACCCCGAGGTGTCGTCTCGGAGGGTTTCTCCAAATCCGGACCTTGAAAAAGGTCGTCAGACTAGTCCGGCACCTTTCGGTGCTCGGTCGGAGGGGCTGAAGGATCTGCTCGGGCGAGCATCTATCTCAAAAGAACACCGTGCGTTGATGAACACGGTGATTAGAAGGATTTCATCCGCGGAAAGTGGATTGTACGAGGCCGCCAGGAGTTTACTGATAGGTTTCGAGGTACGCGAAAAGATGTACCTTTGGACAGAGCCGCATATATAAAATGTGCCATGTATAGATAGTAGCCCCTGAAACTCTGTGTGTTGTCAAAAAATGACGACGCACATAGGATCATAATCTCAGGTATAATATGTTGCCTTTCCTATGTAGCTGGCGAGGTGTTCGGTGGTTAGCTGGACTGATGAATTTGCCGAGCTAAAGCGGCAACTTGACGTGGCAGATGCTGACATCGCGCTTGTAAATGAGCGGCTAGACGAGGCACAAGGTATGTAATGTCTCCAAAGACATCTGGTAAGAGGAGCTTGATGCTCGTACCTTATAACAGATGTGCTTAATGCAGATGGTGCCGCTGCCGTGGAGAACCTTCGGGTGGAACTTGCCCGAGTCAAGGAGCAAGCGAGGAAAAGCGATGCGGCTGCTGTTAAAGCGGCTTAAGAGCTAAAAGCCGAGCAGGCTGCTCACTGCCAGAGCAAGAAAGAAATGGCCGAGATGGCTGTAAAATTGAAGGATGCTGCCGACCGTTGTAAGCTTCTTGAAAAATAAGATAGGATGGCACAGAAGGACCTAGAAAAGGTCACTGCCGAGGCCAAGGACACTCGCTCTGCAATGAGAGCTATGAAGGAGGAGCTATGTCAGGCCGGAGATATCGCGGCTGGAAAGCCCTATATGCTACGGATGAAGTTCAGGGATCCTAAGTATGCTCCGTTAGACCGGAAGTGGAGTGCGGTAAACACTTATCTGGATTTGGCGGCGAGTGCCGCGGACGCGACCGAACACTTCCGGGGTCTAGGTGACCATGAATTGGAAGAACTTTTTTGGTCACAGTTCCACAATCCAGAGCGCCCACTTTCGGTATCCGACCGTTTGGCCGCTTGGGCGGAGCTGAATAGGTTATCCGGACTCACCATGAGGTACGTCGCGAGTCGTCTGTGGCCGGAAGGGCCAGAGCCGAAGAGTTATTTTAGCTTGGTGCAACAGTTCCTTGGTACGGTGCCGCATATTGATGCAATGAAGAGGTCAGCGTGCATAGAGGGTGCACAGATGGCTCTTGCCCGTGTCAAGACATACTGGGCGGATATGAAGGCCAGTGTTGTTGCATCCCAGGATTCGGTCGAAAGCCGAGTACCTGCCAAGCACTACTTTGAGGAAGTTCTGCAAGGCGCTCGTTTAATAGAGACGTAGTGCTCAAAGGATGTTGTGTTAGAATAACATGTGCTATTGTAAAACAATGCTTTGATGGAATATAAAAGCTTTTTATACTTGTGCTTTCAAGAATTAGAATGCCTCCTGTGCGGCCGTTAATGTATATGTGTATATAACCTAAAAGATGGCAGTCGTTGGCTTCAGCCCCCACGCATATAATGCGGGGGTGTTCGCAGAAGGCGCATTTTCACACTTGATTCAACGTCTTGGTCCTATAAAGGAGGTGATAGCGCAGCGAACTAGGCAACCGAACTATAATGCTTTATCACTTTCACTTAGCCATAGGAGTTTGACAATGGGGCTACTGAATAGCCCCTAAGGGCACCGCGCTCGCCCGAATTTGGGGCGAGTGTGTGCCTGACCGGGAAACGGCCCATTCGTTAATGCGGAGGAATCCTAAAGATTCCGGCAAGTCATCGAGTGGTTGACCAGTCTCTGACTATATCATGACAGTCAGTTTTCGGCTTTCTCTACTGAGGTGCTCGCCTGGCCGAACCGGGCACAATCGCAGTAGTTCTCCTGGTGCCGCCTTAGCCGATAGAGCGGAACGTAAGGCAACAAAACACAGGAGCCGGGCAAACCCAACATTTGACCAAAGACATGATTCGGAGCTGATGCATATAAGGCCAAACTCGCGACGCCGAACACTCCCTAAGGTATTCGGTCTTTATGAAAGCGAGCCGAACAAAAGCCCTTGGTAAGAAGCCCCTGGTGTCCGGGTACGTGCAAAATTCTGGCGTGGCCACATGCCAAGATGCCAGCCTCCTCCTCGGTTATAGAAAAAAACCGGGGGATGTTATCAACAAGAGACAGTAAGAAAGGTTTACGCAGGGTCTTAATCTGAAAAGAATCCTTGAAACGGGTCCCTACTGCACGTCTGCGCTTGTATCTCCATTGTGTCGTATCCTGGACGGGTGTAGCATGGTGTTCGTCTACAAAAGAGAGGAACTTAGTGGAAGACAATCGTGCGAGCAATCTATGTTAAAATAAACAAAGTATAATACAGAAAAATGGGTAGAAGTGAGCTTTATTGTCTCCTGGTGTAAACGTGCGGAGCCCCTTGTACAGGGTTATGCGGCTATTAAGCCTGTGTATGTTTACGCCGGACTTGTCGAGCCATGTCCGGGGTCTTTAACGACCTGTTTAGGTGCTCTAACTAGTAAAGCTGGATTAGTGTGCGGCTGTCGAGGCAGCCGCACCATCGTCCGCGCTCGAGGAACACTTGATATTTCCTTTTAATGATATGATGCCTCGTGGACCGGGCATTTTGAGTGTAAGGGATGCATAATGCGGTATTGCGTTAAAGCGTGCGAAAGCTTCACGTCCCAGTAGTGCTTGATAGAGACTTATGAATGGGGCGATATGGAAGGTTAGCTTTTCGCTTCGGAAGTTGTCGGGGGAGCCGAACATAACTTCTAACGGGAGGGAACCCATACAATGGGTATCTGGGCCTGGCGTGACCCCTTGAAAGGAAGTGTTGCCATGGCGAATTTTTGCTGGGTTTAACCCCATTTTGCGGATTGTGTCCTGATATAGCAGGTTTAGGTCACTGCCGCCGTCCATTAGGACTTGTGTAAAGTGGAGTCCGTCAATTATCGGATCTAAGACCAAGGCAGTCCAGCCTGCGTTCCGGATACCTCTAGAGTAATCCTGATGATCGAAGGTGATTGGTTGTAACAACTAGTGGCGGGACTCCTCTGGGACAGGCCGTATGGCGCGTATCGCCATGGGCGCCACTCTATTTTTCCTTTTTGTCACATGAAGTGAATTTACTGTTTTGACTTCTTGTGGGAACTTCTTTTGTTCTCCGGTGTTCTGCTTGTGGGGTTCATCGTCGTCCTCGCTTGGTATGTCGAGCCCCTTGTGTTCGGCGTTGAGTTTGCCGGATTGCTTGAAGACCCAACAATCTCTGTGGGTGTGGTTTGCAGGCCTCCCGAGAGTACTCTGGATTTGACATATTTTGTCCAAGATTTTGTTGAGGTTAGATAGCTCGTCCCTATTATCTTTGGGGGGCGACTTTTTCTGATTCTGCCGAGAGCTCTTGATTCCAGCGTTGACTGCCGTGCTCTTCGGGCTGTTATCCTTGAACCGGCGTCGTTCCTTGCTACGGCGCGGTTTCCCGTTTCCATCTCTAACTTCGGATGTACTCGGGTCGCTAGTGCTGCTTCTTGCCAACCAGCTATCCTCTCCTGCGCAAAAGCGGGTCATGAGGCTTGTCAATGCGGCCATTGTTCTTGGCTTTTCTTGGCCGAGGTGTCTGGCGAGCCATTCGTCTCGAACGCTATGTTTGAAAGCTGCTAAGGCTTCGGCGTCCAGACAGTCGACTATTTCATTCTTTTTAGTAAGAAATCTGTTCCAGAGTTTCCAGGCTGACTCTCCGGGTTGTTGAGTTATATGGCTGAGATCGTCTGCATCCGGAGGTCGGACATAGGTCCCTTGAAAATTTTCCCGAAAAGCGTCCTCGAGCTCTTCCTAACTTCCTATGGTGTTTTCGGGAAGGCTTTTAAGCCAGTGCTGGGCTGGCCCTTTGAGCTTGAGGGGTAGGTATTTTATGGCGTGGAGGTCATCTCCTCTAGCCATGTGTATGTGGAGGATATAATCCTCAATCCAGACTCCAGGGTCTGTTGTTCCGTCGTATGCCTCTATGCTTACGGTCTTGAATCCCACTGGAAATTCATGGTCCAGCACCTCATTGGTGAAACATAGGGGATGTGCGGCGCCCCTGTATTTGGGTGTACCGCGATGTTCGGGTATTTGTTGCGTTGCATTGCTTACTAGAGCTTGCTTTCTTGGCCCGTTGTCGGGGGTTGGATACGACATATGCCAAAGGATGACTTATCATGGTGGGAGCGAGTAGAACGTCGCCGGTGCCTGGAAGCGGGATGAGGTGAAGACATGCACACCGGCGGAACTTACCCAGCTTCAGTGCTCTCCTAGGAGATAACACCCCTACTGCTGCTCTGCGGGGTCTCCGCATGATCACTAAGGCAAAGTGACTACAATGGTGCTCCTGGAGCTGTTTCGGGAGGCAGGAGAGGGCAAGGCTAGCTCTCTCCTCCCTGTGCTATCTGGTCTATCTCTATTTAGGTCCAAACCCTTTGCATGGGTGCCTCGGGGGGTTTATATAGGCCTACCCCTCGGGGGTACAATAGTAATCATGCTGGGCGCGGGTCCCAGCCATCTGTCTCTCAGGCCACCGTCCTTCCCGCCGGCTTCTGGGGCCCGCCGACTGGCGGGTCCCGCGGACAGGCTTGATACTGCAGCGGCACTCCTGATGACGCAGGCTCGGTCATTGGGTCGTGGCAACAGTGCCGCCGTCTATCGGGCGATCACTATCGCCATTCCCCATCCTATCTGGTTAATGGCTCGTGGGGCCCTGGGGAGGAGTCGGCCGACTCCAGGGAGGCCGACTCCCACAGGTCCGTCTTCGGGGCGCCCAGGCCGCCTTCGGCCCACCCACTGACAGGTGGCCCCGCCGCCTTCGGGTTGTACAAGCCGGCGTCGTGGGCACAGTGTACTGTGCACTGTGGCTGAGGTCAGGGCAGGCATGGCAACAGTGCCGCGCCTCACCAGAGATCTTCCAGCGATACGGCTCACTGTAGCCATGCCGGCCCTTCGTAAGCAGGGGGGGAACGGCCACACCGTGACCGTACCCCGCATCGTACTTCGTGATGAGGGAGGAGTCATGGGCCGACTCTCCAGAGTCGGCCTCTCTGGAGGTCTCCAGCTTGGAGTCGGCTTATCTTGGAGTCGCCGTCTGGGACTCGGCTTGTCTTGGGGTCGCCGCCTGGGACTCGGCCTGAGGGGCGCGGCCTGCCCCGATGTCTTGAAAGGTCCTAGGACACGGGTTATCCTACCCGTGGCCCATTACTCCGATAGTAGTCCCCGAAGCTGGTGGAGCCCTGCGGATGCTGCATTGTGGGGCTTCAACAGTTTTAACCTTCCAAGAGCGGACTCTGGAACTCGGCTGCCGTCTTCCCTTGGGCCGACTGTCGAGAGTCGGATGTTTAGCGAAGAGCCGCAGCTCGAAAGTCGCGGCGGGAAACCAGGCGGCGTGCTTGATACGCTTCCCCGCAGCCATCAGGGCGGTCCAATCGCGTGGCGCCACGTGGAGAGGACAGTCTGCCTGCCCACGCGCGCGATGGGACGGGCCGTCAGGCGGGGCCCGCCATTACCGTGCCTCGGCATACGAACGGATCCGTTGCGGCCGTGGACGGTTGGTTTTCCCACGTCATTACTACGCGCAGTAACTTTGTGGGGTAAATCGTGGGGCGGGGTGGGGCATCGCGCGCAGTTAATCCCACGCCCGCCCCCTCGGCTTCTCAGCCCACATGGATATAAGTAGGCGGGGGGGGGGGGGAGCAGAGCGGCACAGCACACGCGCCCTTCTTCCCCGCTCCCCCGCCTCATCTTGCCTTCTCTCCTTCCTGCCTCCGCCGTTGAGCAAGAGCACTTCACAGCACGGCGATGAGCTCTTCCTCCGCCGCGGCCCCCGCCGTGCGCTCCGGCGTGTGGGACGGCTCGGAGGTAGAAGAAGAACACATCGAGTTCCTCCGCCGGACACGCCGTCTCCCCAGCGCGGACCTCGTGCGCGCCCGCGCTGCACTGGAGGGGGAGATCCGGCCGGCGCCGGAGGAGGGCGAGCGGGTCATCTTCCGCTCGCACCTCATGCGCGGCATGGGGCTGCCGGCGAGCGGCTTCTTCCGCTCGTTCTTGGAGTTCCACAGCCTTCAACCGCACCACCTCACTCCAAACACGGTGGTGTTGCTCTCCGCCTTCGCCACTCTGTGCGAAGGTTTCCTCGGCGTTCTCCCCACCATCGAGTTGTGGGGAGAATTCTTCTCTTCTAAGCTCGGCACGCACGTTGCTGGCGTGCCGGCTCAGTGCGGCGCCTACATCGCGGTGCGACGCTCGATGGCCGACAACCCCTTTCCTCCCATCATGCTGATCAAGTCGGTGAAGATGTGGCAGCGCTCATACTTCTACGTGAAGAACCTCGCCTCCGACAGCGACTGGGTCAACCTGCCGCCTTACAACGCCGCCCCCTAACTGGGAGGCTCCCCAGCTGGTCTCACCAAGTCAAGTCGCTGACTATCGCCGGAGCCGCCGCCGTAGTGCGACTCCGAGTCTTGATACAGTCGGGGGGTCTCGTCGGGGGCGACTTGCTGGCCGCCTTCGTGGCACGCCGAGTTCTCCCGCTCCAAGGCCGACCTCACCTGATCTGTCAGATGAGCGGCCTCCGAGACCCAAGTCGGATGAGCACCAAGGAGATGCCCCGCAAGGAGGTGGCGAACTTGGTGAACCATATTGCGCACTTCGAGTTCGAGGAGGACTGGCAGTTCGGCAAGGAGCCGTACTCGCGCGACAACCCCCCACCAGTGGTAAGTCGCGTCCCCCTATTGTTTTGTTTTCTTTGCGGCCGACTCTGGCTTCTGACTCTTGTCGGTTTCTTCTGAGCCAGAATCCTCTTATGCAGCCCGCAGCCGGCGCCACAAGACAGCCCCGCGAGTATGTTCCCGATCGTGCGGAGAGCGACGTCGACGACCCTGACTTGGGGGCGGCAGCGATGGAAGCCAACGCCGAAGGCAGGGGAGAAGGAGCGGAAGGCAACTTCAGGCCCTCGGCCACCTTCGCCGACTGGCCTGACGACGACGCCGAAGGGGAGGTCGCCCCGCGCCACCAGCCGAAGGTCGGCTCCTCCGTCGGCCAAGGCGGTTTGAAGAGGCGTCACGCTGGGCCGAGTGCGCCTGGCGGCAAGTTGAAGAAGATAAAGGGGGCGACCGCCGCGACCAGACGGGAGGAGGCGGCCGCGAAGGCCAACCGCTTCCGAAGGGAAGTGAGAAGGCCGCCGCTAGTCTCTGCGTAAGTCTTTACGCTTTTTTATTTTCCTTTGTTGAATCTTGTCCAAGTCTTCTTTTATACTCCCTCCATTCTTCTTCAGGGCCCCTCTTTCCCTTGAGAGAGTCGCCGTCCCCTCCGTCATGGGGTCGACGGAGACGTCCGCCAATACTCGGCGGGCCGACCCCGCCGCCGACCTCCGGGAGGCGACGGAGCGAAATGCGCGGGAGAGGCGCGAGGAGGAGGAGGCCGAACGTCTGGAGAAGGCGGAGGCCGACAGGGCGGCAGCCTCCGCCCAAAAGAAGCTGGAGGACGCCGAAGCCGCCCTTGCGGCGAGACGGCGTGCCGAGGAGGTCGCGCGTTGCTGATCGGCGATGCTCGTCCCCCCACTGTCGTCTGCACCGCCGCCTCCGGAGTTCACGGGGCAGGCCGGAGAGGCCGGCACTGAGAACCCCGTCGTGGAGAAGGAGGGCGGCGAGGCTTCTATGTCGGACACTCTCGTGCCGCCACCGCCGCCTCCACCGCCGTCTGGGAGACCGCACGGCAAACAGCCGGTGGGTCCATTGGAGACGCCGGTCATGGACGAGGCCGAGGCGCGACTGCTTCTCCAAGTTGCCTCGCCGGTGCGCTGCCGTCTTGAGAGGGCGACCTCAGTGCCGCAACCTCGGGAGACCGGCGCTGCCAGCTCGGCAACCCTAGACGCCGAGGCCACAAGCGCCGCGCCCACCGGGTGGTTGCGCGGAGGCGGCACCGGGCCGCTAAATCAACTGCTTCTGGAAGTCCAGGTGAAGCTGCGGGCCGAAGGCGACGCCCTTCAAGCCTGCACCAGAGCGCATCTCGCCGCACGAATGGCTGTCCGAGTAAGTTTCTTTTCCTTTTTGATTCTTGTTTTTTCTCTGTGGGGGCGCGCCAGCGCACCCACTGGGTGTAGTCCCCGAGTTCCGGGCCGGCTGCTGAGCAGGCGGTTCGGAACTCCCTCTGGCGAGTTCCAAATACTAACTTTGTCTTCAATGACTTATTGCAGAAGTATCACAACCTCCGCGCCACTGCTTTCAACCACAATGTTGAGGAGTTGAGCAAGCGGGCTGCCGACTTGTCGGAAAGCCGGAGTAAGTTCTTCTTCTTCGCGGGGCGCACTGGCGCACCCGCGGGCTGTAGTCCCCGAGATTCGGGCCGACTGCTGAGCAGTCGGGCCGGATCTTCCCGGCGATCTTCTTTGCTGATGACTTATTTGTCTCTTCTTTCATTCTTCAGGCGCCAACGCTGCTCTTCAGGAGCAGCTGGGCGAGGCCAATACCGCATGTCGTGCCAAGGAGGAGGAGTGCGACAAGCTTGCCGTGGAGCGTGACCTGCTGGCGGCGCAGCTGGCCGAGCAGAAGGAGCTGCTCAAGAAGGCGTAGGACGAGGCCGAGAAGAAGGAGGCTGCTCTCCTGGCCGAGTTCGGGAGCGAGCGCTCCTCCTGGACTGACAGGGAGGCGATGCTGACCTCCAGCTTCCATGAGATCGAGGATATCGTTGATGGTAAGTTTCTTTCGTTTCTTCGGGCTTCCGACTATGTGTCAGGCCGACTTCTGATTTTTCGACTTGCTTCTTTTTTGTCTTGGCAGACTTCATCCCTGGTCACTCGCAAGCAGTCCCTCTGGCCATCGAGGCTGCTCGTGAGGCGCGAAGGGCAAACAGTGAGGAGATCGCTGCTAATGCCCCCCGAACCGTCGAAGAGCAGCTTCTGAGCATTGAAGCCCGTCTTCATTCGGCTTACCGGCTGATGCGCCGGCTTCAGCGTGCCAGCGCCCAGGCGGTTGCCGCCCTGTGGCCAGGCACGCCGGCTCTGCGCACCGCTAGCTGAACTACCGACTGGCTGGAGGTCGCTGCCGGCCGTCTTGTGGCTTGGAAGGGCTCCTCGGCCCGGACCGGAGCGCGCCATGCCTTGGAGTTCGTCAAGGCGTGGTATCCAGGGATGGACCTGGACCGTCTGGCCGCGTTCCGGTCAGAAGCCCAGGCCGAGCTGGAGGCTGTGGAGGGTGCCCTTGTCGAGCATGCGGCGGCCATCACCGAGTACACGGACACCAGTGTCTTCATCCCCGAGCGGGCTTAAGGCAGCGAGGAAGTGCCGCCAGAGTGGTTCGGGATGAACCCG
Organism: Triticum aestivum; assembly: GCF_018294505.1. NCBI lineage: Eukaryota > Viridiplantae > Streptophyta > Magnoliopsida > Poales > Poaceae > Triticum > Triticum aestivum. Next base: position 618,185,139 of record NC_057798.1, read on the forward strand.
AAGTATGGCGAGGACTCAACGGAGGTGATCGACTACAGCACCGAGGAGGAGGACGAGGTGGAGCACGAAGGCGAGGCGGAGGCGCCAGAAGATGGAGCAGGCGGCCAGCCTCAGCTCGACCGCGCCTCCAGCAACGAGCCGCATTGAGAGAAGGCGACTGCCGCCGGAGGCGATCAAGCCAAGACGGCCCAGCCGACTGCCCCGGCACCTGACACCGCCGTCTCCTCCGATCCTCCGATCCCAGATGTTGCCTCCTAGGCTGCCTTTTTCGCCTCTGCTTGTCTGTCTTAGTAATCTTTTTGAAAACTTTGTTAGATTCGAACAATTCCACCCGCGGGGTGTATCTTGAACTTCTATTCAAAGATTCGGCCAAGGGCCTATGTAAATATTTATCCAATTTCTGTCTTTCCTTGCTTACTGCTCTTTAGGCTTTTCCCTTTGCCGCCTTCCTTTAGTCGCTGCCTTGCCAGTCGGACAGCCGCTCTGCGGACTGCCGCTGGGTCAAGTGCTCGGCTACTTCGGGAAGGCAAGTACTTGGCCATTTAGAGTTTCTTTAGTAAGTCGATAGAAAGCGACGGGCCGACTACCCAAGAGTCGGTCGTCCTTGATAGAGGCTAATAAAGACGGCGAGCCAGCTACTCATGAGTCGGCTTTCTGCCTCAGAAATGCTGGAGGCCGTCTTACGCTATGTTCGTGCTTTAGGTCCTTAGCCATTTTTCGTGTGGGCGCCCGTTCTTCCTCACTCCTGTCGCCTCACGGTCGCTCTGCGAGCTGCGGCTTTGCCAGGAGGCGGATTGGGCACCGCGCACTACTTGTCTGACTGCGGGAAGCTCCTCATAGTGCAAGGCGGCGAGTCCCCGGGCCGACTAGTCTGGCCCGGTGCCAAGCGGCTTGTAATGAAAGTAATGTTCTTGAAGGCATAATTCTTATCATACAGATAACAAAAACGGCAGTCCCCGAGCTCGTCTCGGGGGGCCCAAAGTCTTAGTACTTTAATACAAAGCGGTAGTGTGATACATACTGCATCAACTGTAAAATCTTCGAAGAAGATTTGCATTCCACGGGCGCTCTATCTCTTTGCCGGAGTCGTCCCTCTTGCGCGCTCGGGGCTTCTGAGCGTCGATCAGATAGTAGGCGTCGTTTCCTAGCACCCTGCTGATGATGAAGGGGCCTTCCCAAGGTGCCGACAGCTTGTGCTGGCCGGCTATTCGCTGGATCAGCCAGAGCACAAGGTCACCTTCTTGGAAAGATCTTGGCCTGACCTTCCTGTTGTAGTATCGACGCAGACTCTACTGGTAGATGCTGGACCGGCTGAGTGCCAACAGCCGGCCCTCTTCCAGCAGATCGACGCCGTCTTGACGTGCTTCTTCTGCTTCTTCCTTGGTGTACATGGTGACTCGCGGGGAGTCGAACTCTATGTCCGTTGGGATGACGGCTTCGGCACCATAGACGAGGAAGAAGGGTGTGAAGCCGGTTGACTTGTTTGGAGTCGTGCGCAGACTCCAGAGGACAGCCGGCAGCTCCTCAAGCCAACAGCTGGCAGATCGCTCCAGCGGGACGACGAGTCGAGGCTTGATGCCGGATAAGATGAGGCCGTCCGCTCGCTCCACCTGGCCGTTTGACTGCGGATGGGCAACGGACGCTAAGTCCAGTCGGATGCCCTGTGTCGCGCAGAAACGGGCCAAGGCGCCTTTGGCAAAATTCGTGCCATTGTCGGTGATGATGCTGTGTGGGATGCCGTACCGAGTTGTGATGTCAGCGATGAAGGTCACTGCAGTCGGTCCATTCAACTTCTTGATGGGTTTCACCTCCACCCACTTGGTGAACTTGTCCACTGCGACAAGCAGGTGAGTCAAGCCACCTCGTGCCGTCTTGAATGGTCCCACCATGTCCAGACCCCAGACTGCAAAGGGCCAGGCGATGGGGATAGTCTTGAGTGCGGAAGCTGGCTGAAGTGGCTTGGAACGGAAAATCTGGCACCCCTTGCACTTTTGGACTAACTCTTTGGCCTCTTCTAGGGCGGTTGGCCAGAAAAAACCGTGTCGGAAGGCTTTGGCGACGAGTGCCCTGGAGGCCGCGTGGTGACCGCACTCGCCTTCATGGATGTCTCTGAGGATTGCTTGGCCTTGTTCTGCCTCGACGCAGCGTTGGAAGACGCCGGTAACGCTGCGCCTGACCAGCTCTCTGTTGACTATGGTGTAGGCTGCTGCTCGGCGTTGCACTTGCCGAGCCAAGATTTCATCAGTTGGCAGCTCTCTGTTTACTAAGAATCTGAGGATGGGCTGGGCCCATGAAGGTGCTGCTATTTCTTCAACTGCCACTAGTGCTACTTGGACAAGGGCGGCCGGGCTGGGAGGCGGCGGGTTGGAGTCCGCAGCCGCTTGCTGATTTGACAAAGTCCCGGGGCCGACTGGAGCAGTCCCCGGGCCGAGCTCTGGAGTCTTCGATCTTGCCACTGCAGTCCCCGGGCCGGGTTCTGAAGTCCCCGGGCCGGCTTCGACTGTGTGTTTCTTGGAGTCGGATCCGTCTTCCTCAGGCGGAGCCGGCACAAAGATTGAATCTGATTCTGGTGACGGCTTGATAGAAGGCTTGAGGAGGCGCCGGAGGGCGACACCAGATGGTATTGCCTGGCGGGTGGAGCCGATTCGTGCCAAGGCGTCTGCTTGGTCGTTGTCGTTCCTTGGCACGTGGAGGAACTCGCACCCCTCGAAGTATCCGCTGAGTTGCTGGACGAGGAAACGGTAGCTCGCCATATTTGCGTCCTTGGCATCCCAATCGCCAGATGATTGCTGGACCACCAAGTCAGAGTCGCCATAACACAGGATCCGGCGAATGCCTAGTTCTTTGGCAAGCCGGAGCCCGTGGATGAGCGCCTCGTACTCGGCCACGTTGTTGGAGGCGGCGAAGTGGATCTGCAGCGCATATCTGAGCTTGTCGCCCTTGGGGGAAGTGAGGACGACGCCGGCTCCCAAGCCGGTGCGCATCTTGGAGCCGTCGAAGTGCATCCGCCAATGGGTGGAGTCGGGCGCTGGCGGCAGATACTGGGTCTCGGCCCAGTCGACGAGGAAGTCGGCCAGTGCTTGCGACTTGATGGCGGTGCGGGGCTCGTAGTAGATGGTGTAGGGGGCCAGGTCGATGGCCCATTTGGCCACTCGGCCAGAAGCATCTCGGCTTCCGATGATCTCGGCCAGTGGAGCTGTGCAGACCACAGTGATTGGATGCTCCTGGAAGTAAGGCTTCAATTTCTTGGCGGCAAAATGCACGCCGTAGCACATCTTCTGGTAATGGGGGTAGTTCTGCTTGGAGGTCGACAGTACCTCGCTCAAGTAATATACCGGTCTCTGGACAGGTAGCGCCTTGCCTTCCTCCTTGCGCTCGACTACAATGACTGTGCTGACTACTCGGCTGGTGGCGGCAATGTATAGGAGCATGGGCTCTTTGGGAGTCGGAGCCGCCAGCACAGGGGGAGTAGTCAACATCTTCTTTAGTTGGAGAAAAGCCTCGTCCGCCTTGGGAGTCCACTCAAAGAAGGTCGTCTTCTTCATGAGCTGATACAAGGGGAGAGCCTTCTCGCCCAGCCGACTGATGAATCGGCTGATGGATGCCAAACAGCCGGTGAACTTCTGCACATCTAACAGTCGTCTGGGTGCTTCCATCCTCTCGATGGCCTTGATCTTCACGGGATTGCACTCTATGCCACGTTCGGAGACCAGGAAACCGAGGAGCTGGCCGGCTGGTACTCCAAAAACGCACTTCTCTGGGTTGAGCTTGATCTGGAATCGGCGCAGATTCTCAAAGGTTTCCTTGAGGTCCTCCAGCAAGGTTCCATGCTTCTCCGTCTTCACCACTACATCATCCACATAGACGTGGGCATTTCTGCCGAGTTGCTTCAGGAGGCACTTCTGCATGCAACGCTGAAAGGTGGCGCCGGTGTTTCTTAAGCCGAACGTCATGGTCAGGTAGCAGAAGGCTCCAAATAGCGTGATGAAGGCGGTCTTCAGTCTGTCAGCCGGGTTCAGCTTGATCTGGTGATATCCTGAATATGCGTCTAGGAAACTCAACAGCTCGCATCCGGCTGTGGAGTCTATCACCTGATCAATTCTCGGCAGAGCAAATGGGTCCTTGGGGCAAGCTTTGTTGAGGCTCATGTAATCAATGCACATCTGCCACTGCTTGTTCTTCTTCAGCACCAGTACTGGGTTTGCCAGCCACTCTGGAAAAAATACTTCCATGATGAAGTTGGCTGCCAGGAGCCGGGCTATTTCTTCTCCAACAACTCTTCTTTTTTCTTCTGACAAGCGGCGCAAGGGCTGCCTGACAGGCTTCATATCAGATCAGACGTGTAATTTGTGCTCGGCGAATTCTGTCGGGACACCAGGCATGTCCTTGGGGGACCATGCGAAGATGTCACTATTCTCACGGAGGAAATCGACGAGCTCGCCTTCCTATTTGCTGTCAAGGCCTGTGCCCATGACAGCGTACCTCTCCGGG